>NC_142190.1:18402500-18622500 GCF_026936395.1 Plectropomus leopardus
CAGATTTCAAACTACAAAATTGTCAGATTATTGGCTGAATTCCCTTCAATGTCATATGTGAACCTGTATTTCGGACCAATTTTCTATTCCAATCTGTATTTTTATGTCATGTATCTTTGTGCAAATGTCGCAGTAAAAGACCTTGGAGACTTTCTTTTAATTTTAGCGTGAAGGAAGTCAACTTTTTTTTTCTCTTAGCTAACCAAGTTATCTATTTATGCAGATTGTTTCCATTTTAATTAAACCAGGTTTTGAGTTGCCCGCAGATTCCTATCCTTGTGTCGCTCACAACACTGAAAAATTACTTTTGGGAAATATGCTTATTGACTTTTGGGGCAAAAAGTTAGATAAGAAGATTGAAATCATTCTCATATTTGTCTGGTAAATATGATACTACAGCCAGCATCAAGTTAGTTTAGCTCAGCATGAAGACTGAAAACAGTAACAAACCCACGAGAACCTTTTAAAGCTCTCTAATCAACATGTTATATCTTTTTTTTCTTTTTAAATAAATCTTATTTGTAATAACAAAGACACAGGGATGACATACAGACAGGAAGATAGAGGTGGGTACTGGTTAATAACAAATGGAAGATTGATATAGAGATTAACATGTAATATCTAATTTATTTCATCCATACAAAAATGTAAAAAGGACAGTTTGCTGTTTTATGGGGTTATGTGCCGGGCAATTTCTGCCCTCTGAGCAGTTGCCAATTGTCTAATTATTCCTTTAAAAATAAGCGTCTTTCTGTAAACAATGTCCTGGTAACTGTGTCCCTAAATCCTTATCTTAGGAGATAACAGAGATAATGAGTAGTAACGAAACACAGGAGTAAACCTGTGGAAATTTCACTCTGGCTGAACAACTCGTGATGCGTATTGCACAAGAGTCTGCAGTCCTCTATAACGTTAAATAAACTGTCTTACTTAAGTTATATATTAAGTATTTTTTATTAATTAATGTCTACAAACTGTATTCTCCATTAAGATGTGTTGTGTGAGTCTGTCTCCTATGTCTGTGTCCCTGTGTCTAATTATGAGTCCCTCACAGTCAGCGGGTCTCATGGGAGGCTGGTAGGTGAGAGTGAGGGAGAGACATGAGGGGATTAGTTTTTAGAAGGTTTAGAAGGTGACCACCTCATTATAAGACTACATGTTATAATGATTTGTGGTATATATATATAGTGTGTCTGTGTGTGTGTGTGTGTGTGTGTGTTTTATAATGATACTCAGTCTCTTCCTTTGGGAGCAGCACTGTTTGTTGTCTTTCTCCAGGGACCCAAGCTTCTGACCTTTCACCTTCCTAACTACCCCCAAACCTACGTACCTAAGATTTCCCTGCTTTGAGTTACCAGTGACCTTTCCCCCAACACACACACACACACACACACACACACACACACACACACGCGCGCGCACACACATTCAAAGAAAAATTCCCTTTCATGATTTAGGAGCGATTTCAGAACAATTGCAGCTTCTAACTGCAGCTGAGAGTCAGATTTATCCCTGTCAGTGACTATATGTTCATTTTGTGTATACGTGTGTGTGTGTGTGGCGGCTGTTAAGCAGTAACAGATAGCCTGAGCGCGCTGCGTGGCGATGCTGTCATTACCGTTGTGCTTCTCCGCTGATGTGCCACGGCTGATGTCACACGCTCAATTGGCCCCGCCGACAGCCGCCATCACTCAGACTGTTTACTACACTTTTACTACAGTTATCACTCACTCGCTGTCGCCGCCGCCGCTGTGACGACTAGACGTCCTGCGCTGCTGCTGAAACCATGCGCTGAGATAACACCAGAGGCGTACAAGCCTTCACACACACACACACACACACACACACACACACACACACACACACACACACACACACACAAACAGTGGAGGCTGCTTGTGCTCTTTGTCTAGCCCATCAACACACGGAAACACTCATTTAGGCAGGAGTGTGTGTTTGTGTGTGTGTAAGGGGAAAAGAGGGAAGGTGGGGGACGGGCCTGAGACAAAACATCTGCGGTTAAGTGTTGCATTGTGTTTAATTTTGTGATTGCTTTTTTGTTTTTAGAAAGTGTTTTTGTGTGTGTACCATATTGTTGGTGTGTATATAAGTATAAAATTGCATGTACCTGTGTACGTATGTGCACTTCACCACATTAGTGAATGTGCGTGTGTGTGTGTGTGGGGGGGGAATCTAGGTTATGCTTCTTATTTCCACATGATTAACTCACTCGCGTCTTGGAGACTGTTCCTTCCACCTCGGCCCATGCCTACCCATAAGGCCGCGTGTCAGCGGGGAGCGCTTGATTTATGCCGGTTGAATATGTAACGAGAGGTTGTAAATTCACCAGCCGGGGCTACATGCATCACAATTCTGCACTGTCGTAATTTAGGTGCCACCCGCATATCTGAGATGCTAATGGGTTAAATTACTGGGTTAGTTCTGGAGATTTATACCCGGCTAACGAGAGTGGCGCGAGGGGAGCGGGATGTTGGGGGGGTAACTATGGGGTGGGATGTGGGAGGCAGGTTGAAAAAGAAGGCTTGAATAAAGAGAGGATGGGGAGTAGAGGAGGAGGAGGAGGGCAATGGGGCAGATGTGGAGGGATGACTTGGAGAGAAATAGAGGAAAGACAACCACAGGAGAGCTGTGGACTAGAGAAAAGCACCAGAGCCTAAAATAGAACCTTAAAAGTACTTTTTTCAGGAGGGACATTTTGTTATCTTTATCTGTCCAGGAAAAAGTCAACTTGATCTTTTTTTCCAGCCAAAAGATACAGTCACCTTTGAAACTCTGACAACATTTTGACTTGTCGAAGCACAGGCGTTACTAATGACAGTAACGATGGCTCCTTTTTACGAGGCTATTCTCATTCCAAACTAGTCAAATACATCCGCTCTGTCAGTGCTTTCAGCGTACGAGTGTGACGCCAAAAGCCACCTTCCACGTGTAACTGGACTGCAGCTGGACGCCGTCAACTGAGACCGCGACCGGACAGAACCAGTGGAGTTGTTATAATAGGCTGGTGGATAGCTAGACGGCACCAGGAGCGTCCACATGATACACGCACAGGCGGCGTCACTTGAGAACGCAGCCCGATGGAACAGGTCGCGTGCACATGAATTGCGGAAGTATGGCATCAGATAATAACGCTGCCAGTGACGATGTAATATAACAAGGGCGAGTGTGCTTATACGGCGGGTGGGAGGGACAACTGACTTTCATGCAGGAGTCTGGAGTTTACTTCCTGTGTGGATGTGAGGTTTATTTTCTGCAACATACCATGTGCCTTTTTTCCCTAAACCTAACCATCCTTTATTTTGATGCCTAATTCTAACCATCGTGATGGTTAGCGTTGGTTGCCGTATACTCATGTTGTGTAAACATAAGGATGTGCTGCGTCATCCCACCATGGGAATTTGTTGACATTACGGTAACGGCATCCTAGAGTGTAAACAGCTGACGCAGAAGAATACCTAAAACGTCATAAGTAGATGCCAAAGGACACTGACAAAATCCACACCATGTGACGAGTTGGGATGAGAATGTGATGGTTTAAACATTGACAGTGAGACACGAGCCAGCATAGACAATACCAGGACCCTGAACAGCCCAGTCCCAAGAAGAAAGGGTATTTTTCTACAAACCACAGATACGTCACCTTCGAATGGCTCATATGTAGTATAACATCAATGTTTCCAAAGATGTATATGAGCTGACTTTGTCATGTAGAGGTGAAGGGGATGGCGGATGATGTGACAACAAGGCGAGACAGCTGCCAAGCTGCAGACTGCTGTTTAATACAGACAACAAAACAATAAAAGGGGTCGTTTTTTAGTAACATGCTGGCGTTTTTAGTGGCGATAGTCCGCGTACTTTTGAGATATGTATAACTGCAGCCACAATCCATTTGGAGCCTACAAGAACTACACCTACATACGTGCTCACGACCAGTGCAAGACAAACCAACATGTTCTCATCCCAAATCGTCAAATATCGTTGTTTTGTCAACGGACTTTAACATCTTCATATGGTGCACAAGGTATCCTCCTGCGTCTGTTGTTGATATTCTGGGACATCGTGTCAATTTAGGCTTGTTATATGCATGGTGTCTTTTTAAAATACACTTTCATTTTCAAGGTACAAGGTAGATTTATTCATTTTTCACAGGAGATGTACAGTTTCTGACCGTGACGTACAGTTAAAACTTCTGAAAAACACTTGATATTGACGTTTATATCCCTGTGTAACACAATCACCTTGTTATCATGGATGGCTCAACATTCATACAGGATGCAAACAGCGGGCTCCCAGGTAAAAGTCTGGGGTTGGTTGGACCCATCCACGACCCATCCTGGCCGCCCTGAAGGGACTTTTCAGCTCCTTATATTACATCGTTATTGGTGGCGTTTTAAGCTGACGCCATCCAGTGCCGTATCATACTACCACAGAGCAACTGGCATTCATGTTGAGTCATATTTCTGACCACTTGGTCAATGTAAGCTTAGTATTCATGTGTTTTTGTCTCTTTTTCTGTTTCCATCAACTTCTAAGAGAAATATTTAACTAACGCTTCATTATGTTCACCAGCTCGACACCATCTCTGTCTGTACACTTGCCTGCATACTTCTTCTGGAAACCAGGTCGAACCAAAACAGTAAAGTTGCAAACTATAAAAGCTTTTGTCATTTAGGTCGGAGGACTTGGTGACAGCTACTCATGCTAACCACCCAGCTCCTCTTTTATTTATCCCCAATTTGTGGCCATTGTATCAGTCAAAATGTGACAACAAAAGAGGGAATTTTCTGATATTAAAATGTTGCCTGTTGTGAGAGGCGGCAGAAAAATGAAACTGGCATCAGATATCGGCTTGTAACGTTAAGGCAATGCTCTTTGTGTGCTGCAGGGTGGATAGTAATAATTGACGCAAATTAGCTCATGTACACAATCCAACACATACACTTGAACGACAATATATATCTTTTCATTTTCCTCCCTGCGTGCTCCCTCTCCACCTCTCTCTCTCTCCACCATCTGTCTGCACTCAGTGCCAGCCGGTAATTAGTCCTTGTAAAGTCAGTGTAGTGAGGAGTCCCTGTGTTTGGATACTGCTGTCTAGTCAAACACTGGGGGGAGAGGGGCGGGGGGTGTTAACAGCCTGTGTTTTATCTGTCAAGTTTGCTGCTGTTATGCAACACACTTCAGGGTTAAGGTTAAATCTCAGGAGAGTGTTGTGACTTTATTTACCAGTTAAATCAGTTTGTTTGCCTCTGTGAACAGGCAGCCACATAAATGGCGAGACAGAGAGGATGGATTTTTTTTTTCAATTTGTGTATTTTATTTTATGCAAATTATTGTCTTTGAACATCTTGCCCATGTGGAGTATTTGTTTTTTCACTTGCTGTTTGTTTTCTGCTAAAATCAGTCAGTAAAAACATTAAACATACCTTCTTTATGTGGACCACTTAATTCACGAAGAAAATCCTGATAGAAGACAGCTATTATTATTAGTAGTATTATTATCACAAGTATATTATAAAATACATTACAAAACTATTTTGAAGACACAATGGGATTAACAGTGAAGATCTGTGAAAGTTTTATTTTTGTAATCAAAGCTTAAAAGTATTGATACAAAGACTATTAAAAAAAATTTCTTTTCAGTTATTTCTATAATATAAGTTATATAAGCATGATCTCTTTATGTAGCTTGATGTCATGATACTAAACAATATCTAATTTACTCAAGAAACTGTGAATCAGATCAACAAAAAATTAGTAGTTTTTTATTCCTTTTGTACTGCAACTTATATCAAAAGAGTTGGACATCATGGCGCAGTAACTTTACCTACTGTTGTAATTATCTCATGATGCTTGTTTAGTCTAGGGAACAAGACATAGTTTGTTTTTTGGCAGCTTTTTCTCTATATATTTTTAATTAGTCTTTTAATTAGTCTCTTAGGAAAACTCCCCAAACTTTCCATCATGATCCTTATTACCTTAGCCAAGGAGGTTATGTTTTCCTTTGAGTTTGTTTGTTTGTCAGCAGGATTTCAGAAAATCTACTGGCCCAATTCTCGAGAAACTTGGTGCAAGGGTGCAACATGGGCCAAGAAGGAACCTATCAAGTTTTGGACTGGATCCAAATGTTGGAGTGTATACATGAATTATTATTTTTTTAAACTTTTGTTAACATTGCAAGAAAAGGCATTTGGCCTTGAAGGAGATCTGCGCAATTCCAACTGGTTCTCATCCCAAGTTGTCAAATACCGATTACCCTTTACATCTAATAGCAACACACAGACACACAGACACACAGGTGAAATACACAGTTAAACATAACCCTGACGATTTCACAATGTTGTGAAATCGTCACGGTTATGTTTAGTCAACAAAAGCATTTAGAAAAATGTTTGTTTTTTGTTAAAATAAGTATGTTTGTGGCGTTACATTGTGTAAATATGACATAAAGACCACATTTGAGTGACATCAGTGTGCAACAAGTGTGCGCAAATTGTGTAACATTACTTTAAAATAACATTGGCTTTTGGTTTGACACGGTATGTTGGTATGTAACACGACGTAACATTACGTTAAAACAACACTGACTTCTATTTTTACACTGAACATGAGCTTTGGCCCCCCTGGATGAAAGTCTGTTTTTTTTGTTGTTTTTTTTACCCATTCTCTTCTCCTGCCTCTCGCCCTACACAGACTTTCTTGCTCTTTACACTACACCAGTTTATCTCAATGTACGGTAACCATGGATGGTTTTATATCGTAGATGGGTTTATATCAGACTCAAAGGCTATCCCATGCTGATGGGCATGTCAAAGTGGCATTATGGGATGTTTTTGTATTGCTTACCCTTCAGAGAAGTTTATGCTCCAACTTTATTAAAACAAAATGAAATATGAATTTTTATGTAGAGGAAAATTCCAAGTTAGAGTAAATCCTAAAAAGCCAGAAATTCGCAATAATCCTGAAACAGAAGAAGGATATTGATGGGGTAATTATAAGATATACTGTCCTAGAATATGATTTGAAGTCAGAGGCCTTTCACTTGATACCACTGAGTAAGAATAGCATTTATTAATAGGACTGTTGTTATTGGTTTATGGAAAGAGCATGCGCACGCACACACACACACACACACACACACACACACACACACACACACACACACACACACACACACACACACACACACACACACAGAAAAAGCCCCCTGAGCAGAGCTTGGCTGAGAACAAAGAGTTTGTATTTACTGTAAGCTCAGGTGACAATACATGACAAACTGAAATAGACTGGGTGGTGGTCTGCGCTGTGTGTGTGTGTGTTTGTTCTTCCATATATTTGTGCTCCAGCTTGTGTGCTCTGCGTGTTTGTGTGTGGTAACACCCTGGGCAGCTTGCCCCATAGATGAGATTTCCATCCGAACAGGAAGTGGATTGCTGCCACTTCCTGTGCAGAACACAGCCAGTCCATGAATACTGTTCACAATCACACACATACATACACACACTTATGCAGAGGTGATGTGGTTGATGGTCTTATTCTTGCAGCGTTGATTTATAACTGACATTTGCACCTTGTATGTCTGTGTATACTCTATACGTGTAAATGTAACATGACATTTCCGGACTTCTAAGACACTCGCAGACAATAGGAGGCAAGTTCAGACTGATGTTAGTACCTTTTCACTGCTGGCCTTTCGCCTTTCTCTCCCTCTCTCCTTTCTCCTCTCTGTGCTGTGTGCCCTCCATCCTTTTCTTAGGTTTGTGAAAAGAAAACCTTTTATTATTATTAGTTTTATATATTAACCATTTGGCATAAAAACTCATAGTTTGTGAGATAGATTAAATGGAGTTCTCATACTGTATGACTAAAATAGACAAAACCACAGATATGTAAGGGTTTACTGTAGTTAAATAGACAGCCAAGTAGGCATTCAGATACAGTACAGACAGACAGACAGACAGACAGGCGGGCAGACAGACGGGCAGACAGGGTTGGTGAGTTACTGTTGTTGCTTTTTATAATTAGTTCAGGAAGCTTCGACAATCGTCCGTCAGTAAAGAGAGGCGGCATCAATCTCCGTCTGACAATAGCAGGAAAGACAAACACACACACACACACACACACACACACACACACACAGAGTTCTGCTCTCTACCACATTCCACTTGTGTGTGTGTGTGTGTGTGTGTGTGTGTGTGTGTGTTTGTATGTGTGAGAGAGAGTACAGTATAGTCTGGTGTTTACTTGTGTATCTTGTGTACACAGTTTACCCGCAGAGAGGAGACTCACACTTCTGCAAAGAGGCAGATTCCTTTCATAGAAGTGCCTAATATGGCGAACAGAAAAGGTTGTAATCTCTCTTTCTGTGATCAAATGAAATTTTAATAATGCCAACAGACTCTGTCCCTGCAGCAGCAAACTGCCATGGGACAAGAGAGACACAGAAAGTATATCAGGATAAAGCATCCTGTAGGAGAACATCTACATAGTACGTATGATATCTTGGTAAGGCTGTTGGATAGGAAGAATAACATTGTTCTGACACAAAAGCTGTTATAAAGTTGCAATGCGTTTAGCTCTTTTTAGAATTACATGAAAAAGGCAGACTTCTGACAAGAAAAAAATCCTGCTTTAATCGAAGACATAAGACATACCAGAGGGTTTGACTCGAGTTGGACTCTAGTCATAGTCTAAAGTCCCTGTGTAGCACACAAATGCTACACAGGAGGGCCCAGCGCAGAACGCAGAACGTCTTCGCATGAAGCGACAGTGCTATCCGATCCAACCAAGTTGCAGTAGAGAACCCCAAAGACTTAATAAAATGATAGAAAAGATTTTGTTTGCGTACAAAAACTGTGCAGTGGTCTGTAACAAAATAATTGGTTAACGTACGGGTTTAAAATTACACACCCTGAGGCAACAACTTTCAACACATTTTTAAACGCATTCATGATTTTTGTAAAGTCACTATATTATTAATATGTTGTTAAAAACTGCATTACATTTGGTGAAGAGTGCATTAGGACTTTTTTGGGATCAGAAACTCAAAGTTTAGGACTTGGGACTTGTGCAAAGACTTGAGACTTTTTCATGACTTGCAAACAATGAGACGGTCCCACGTCAAAGACAAACTATGCTTAAGTAAAAAGAAAACAAAAATGAGACCACCATTGCCACATTAGGCATACCAGCATAACTTCAAAAATTCTGTGAAGATACATCGAGTTTACTCAAAACGCGCTAACTGGTATGAGATACTGAGCTAAATATTTAAATATGCCAAAAGTGTATGTAGAGAGAATAGATTAATTGAAAAAAGGATAGTAATACACACATCGCGTAACAGCAAGATTTTCAAAAAACTTTCATGAGGGAAAAAAGGTAACGCCTGCACACTTACTCCGTGCCACACAAAAATAGATTAAACCAGTGTTAAATCATTGGTATAGGATGAGGGATATGTCAGGAAGGGAATCTAAAACAGCTATGATGAATTTAATATATATTTTGGTATATATATTTTCAGTAACAACAGAAAAACCTGAGGCGATGTTGTAAAAATCCTTTTTCACCCCAGCTTTATATTCACTTAACTGAGGCACATAATAAATGTGCAGAATCTGCCAAATTGTCTACTCAATCGCCTCTTTTCTCTCCATCCCTCCAAGTTTCTCTCCCCTCCGGGCCCGCGCTCCTGCATTTAGTCAGTAAACTGAAAATGTGTTTTTAAGGAACTGTTTTACGGCGATCCCACGCTGTGTTTACGACTCCTCATCGGAGATAGGCCGAGCCAGCGAGCAAGAAGGCCACATACATGATCCAGGAAGCCGCTGAACTCACACAAAGCCTGCTGAACTTGAACTTTTTCTCCTCCCTCCCTCCTTTACTCATTTCCTTGACTCCTACTTATGGCGTTCTTCCTCTTATCCTTTTATCATCTCTTTAACCCAACTATTTCACCTTCAGCCCTCCACTTCTCCTTCCCCACGCTTATGTTTCTTACCTTCTCATCTCCTTCCTTCATTTGTCTTCCAGCTCTTCTTCCTCTGTCCCTCTCATCCTCCTTTTTACTCCTCCTCTATCCTTATAACTGCTCCTCTAACCATTTCCATACTGATATTCTTCAAGAAATGTGTATGTGAATGTATATATGTATGTATGCATGCATGCATGTTTGCTTGGCCTTGTGTATGGGCGGTTTTGTGTGTGTGTGTGTGTGTGTGTGTGTGTGTGTGTGTGTGTGTGTGTGTGTGTGTGTAAACGTGTTCATCTCATCTCTACAGGGAGTTCAGCATCCTCAGCTTCTCCGGAAAACAGAAGGAAGGAGGAGGAGGAGAAGAAGGAGGAGGGAAGGCAGATTCCAAAGCATAGTCTTTGGTCTATCTAGACATCTCAGAGCCCTCCCCCTCCTCCTTCTCCTCCTCCCTCCATCTCTCTTTCTCACCCGCCACCTCCCGCTCCCTCACATTAATTCAGCGAGGTACTAAATATTTCTTTTAGTAGAAAAAGCGACTTCTCTCCGTGGCTCGCTGGGGCTGCCGCTGCGCTCGCCAGCGCTTTCACCCTCTCCGCACACCTCACCCCTCACCCTGCACACATGGGAAGTGCTTTTTTTATGGACTAGCCAGAATTATAAATGTTCAGCTGTGTTTATGGCTTATTAGGCAGTTACAGGAAGGAGGGGAGCATGTGTTTTATTGGCTTAATTGGGAAAGAACAGCTTCCTTGCTGCATTAGCACTATTTTCCTCTCATCAACGGCCTTGGCTGGCGAGTCGGCACTCTGTGCAGTCAAAGGTGCCCTCGCTGTGCCATTCTTTCTGCTGAGGACGAGTAAAGGGGTCCTGTGCATGTGTGTCTGTGTTCGGATGCGAGTGCGCTGCAGAAAAGGTGTGAGCTGAACGTGCATTGACACACTGATGCTACACAAGTGAATAAAATCCTGACTGTCATATAATGTGAGGTTAATGTAAGTATAGCTGTTTTTTCAAGGCTAAGAGTGTTTGTGCGTGTGCATTTGTTTGTGTGTGTGTGTGTGTGTGTGTGTGTGTTTGCAGCAGGCATGTGTCCTGGTACTTGACTGTGAAGCTGCTCCTTTCATTAGTCAAGAGGAGAGACGATCCTGGATACTCCTTTGAGTCTGACAACATAGAGCGATCTTGTAATGTGTTTTATCTCTTTTTTTCCATCCCTCCTCCCACCACTTCATCCCTCCCCAATCCCTTTAATTCTCCCCTCTCTCACCTCCCTCCCTCTTCGGCGCGTGTTGCGCTCTGTCGCTCCCCCAGCGTCTGAGGTGGAGACTAAACAGCCGAGTTATTTATTGTGATGTTTTCGTGGCCGCCTGGTTTAAATAACAGTTTGGTCTCTCTGCAATCCTCCCTCTCATCTCTCTGCCTTTATTCTCTCTTTTTTTGCTGCTCGCTCTGTCGCTCTTTTTCTTGCTCTCTCCCTCTTCTCCCTCCACACACACACACACACACACACACACACACACACACACACACACACACACACACCCCTCCTCCCATCATGCTCTGGATAATGGTACATTGTTAACGGGCTGTCTATTGTTTGGGTTGTGTTCTTGGCTAAGTGGAGGGTGAATATTTTTTAGATGACAAACATGTAAGCTTGCTGCCAGCCATTCTGATCTGCTGGGCTGGAGCTAGTTATACACAAAGTCGTCTGAAGCCCGCTTACCCTCAATCAGTGGAGATTTACAATGCACCATAGTGTCACAGTAAGAGTTGTGTGTGCACATCTGTGTCTGCGGGTACACTTTTGTGTGTTGCTGCATTTTTGTGACACCAACAAGCCTGCAAGTTTGAAATACAGACTTGGCCTTGCTGATTGGCATTTAAAAGCTGTTGTGCCAAACTGACAGTGTTGTTTAGGTTTTTGGCTTCTCGGCAGATGAATATAACTCTCATCACACTCGTCTTCAGGGACAGAGAGCAGCATTAACCCGGTGTAATTCACTTTCCCATCTCTTTAGGACAACATAGCTCCTTAGTATAAATATAAGAAATAGACTGCCAGCTATTTTATTTATTAGCGGCCATCTGTAAGTCTTTTTCCAAAGATTTTGTGTTGATGATTAGAGGTTAAATAAACACAACAGCTCCATAATGTTTCCCAGTACCTTCAATCTGGCACTATCCATTATGGATTGGAATCGAGAACTGATTCCAAATTGGAGTCTGAATCAAAATAGTATGCCTCCAAGCTTATCATTTCTTTCACCAATGCTGGTTTTACTTTGCACAACAATCCTGTCAAACTCATGTGTTTACGCTGCCTGAAACTTGCAACAGGAAGGCCCAAAGAGTGCCTTCATTTCACAAAAAAAAGTTGAAAACAGTGCTGCTTGTAATGTCTGTAAATTAATCATTTCAAGTAGTACATTAACAATTTGACGAAGCATCTTTCTACACGACATGGGCTCATTTGGAATCCAGGAATGCAAAATATGTGACTCCGTGCATACGAGTGCCACGGCTTCCTAACCGACCACTACACAGGCACATTTAACAATTTTTTTTCATTGGCTAAGAAAGCATTGGAGCTTTTGCACACCTGAGTCATATACATGCCAATTCTACAATTTCGACACTTGATACTGAAAACCTGTGTAGATCTATTTTCCCAACACAGAAAAATGAAGTGGAGTCAATAAATAATCCAGCAGACAAGGAAAAACGATAGTGGCTGTACATTCAATAAATTCTTCTCATACCCACTTTCCATAATTTTTTTTGTGACCATAAATTAAAGATATAGTTACATTTAAAATAGGAGAACTTCACTTAATGATAGACACCAAAATATACAGGAGATATTATGATAAACTTAGAGTTTGCTTGTATGTAAACTTTTGAACTGAGCTAATGTAATAATGGCCATCAGTTATTAGGATAACGTATAGAAATAGAACTGAGCGAAAATGTCAGACTTACTGTGTGGAGACTGCTAATCCAAATCATTGGGTTTAGGTTTGCAAATGTGTGTTATTGAGCTAGTTTCCAGATATTCCTTTAAAAGACATAATAGTTAACTTGTAATATTATTTCTTATCATAAGTAGTAGTAATATTATCACAATACTGGAATTGTCAACTTTGATACAATACTTAAAAAATCTCAACATTTTATACCATTTTTGGTACCACAAGGAAAAACTAGCATCTATATGTTCTATCTATATTCTAAAGTGTCCTTGAGTATCATGAAAGGCACTATATAAAGATATTAGTCTCATCTGGGGTGTAAGAAGTATTTATTTTTTCTTCTTAATATAACAAGGGCATGATAATGACGACTTTTCATTTCCTGGCTGAAGAACAGCAGAATAAATGTAGTAAGGAGTACCAATAACAGAGTGAAAAAAAACGTAGCTGGTACTGTTGTAGCGATACTGTGAAAAATGAGTATTGAAACTATTTCAAATATACAGAATAGACACATTGATAGATCAATATTTTTGACAATAACATTTACTAAATCACATCTTATTTTCCATTACAACACTGTAATGCAATTTTAATGAAAATATCACTTAACAGGACACAATGAGGCTGCTCTTATCATTTAGACATATGCACACACACACACACACACACACACACACACACACACACACACAAATATATACTGACCCACCTCAAACCTCCAGAAACACATCTTTAGTCTCTCTCTCTCTCTCTCTCTCTCTCTCTCTCTCTCACAGCTTTTCAGACCCAGATCTATCATAGCAGAGTGATGCATGTGTGAATGTACACTCACACACACACACACGTAGCATTTATGGCAGCAGCTCCATCGTGGACCTGATGGAGGGTGTGAAGCTGCATTTTAATGGATGATTATGTTTTATGTTTTCTCTACAATGACCTGCACTGGCAGACCAATATTGTTCCCCTCCCATCCCACCCCTCATACACACGCACGAACACACACCCAAACATTCATTTCCACTACTATAGCCACCCCCCACGTAATATCCGTCCACCACATGCCCCTCACCCCAACCACCCTCACACACACACACACACACTCACAGAGACAGAGGGAAAGACTACCTCCTCCCCTCTCACCCCGGGCCGTGTCGGGGTGACATCAGGTGCTCTCCTCTCTCTTTGGGGCAGAGCAGAGCGTGACTTAACATCCAGACTTTATAGTAAAGGACATTCTCCTCTCTATTACCTACTGATGGAAAGGTCAACCAGCATGAATAGGAAGGTTGGAACCACTCATAATGTAAAACGCATGCTCCTCTCCTCCCCTCTCCCCTCCTCTCCACTCTACATGCCCTGTCAGCACTCTCAACACCTTACCTTCCTTAATCTGACGCACAGAATAAGAGCAATAGAAAGACAGACGGAGAGACTGACAGGACTCTGTCAAAATCACATCCTGTCAGTATGTAGGCAGAGATGGAGGAAGAGAGAGAGAGAGAGAGAGATACCACTCCTCTATCAGTGCTGAGTGGCAGAGCAGGACAAAGAAGAAATTATTTTGAATTCGGAGGACCATTAGCATGACTATAGATGCATTAAAATGCTAGATAGTGGGAGCAGAGAGGGGGATGTGGGTGGGGAGAGTGTGTGGAAGAGGGAAAGTGAAGGGAGTAGCTTGAGTGTATCATAGTAACTTATGCTTATGCTATGCTTACTCAATCTATCCCATGTTTATGGCAATTAGAGCACATAAGGCAACGTGGAAGGGGAATCATTTTAAAAGGAATTCAATAAAATTATTCTGTTTGCTCAAAAGTCAGCATGACATAGCAAACATGGTGGGACTGTGGAGCTGTGAAGGACTGTTGGCCTTCATCCACACTGCAGTCCACCACCTCTCTGAATGTGGAGGAAATTATGAAATTACACAACAACCATTACACATGCAAAGTTTTTGCCAAGTGATAATGCTCAACTAACTAATGTGACCCATGAACTAACAAAGTTGAGTGCATTTTTTGTCCAATTCTATTGTGGGTGAGTCATTTGAAACAAACAGCATTTTGAAAATGCTTTGCAAAGTTAAAAAAAAAAAAAAAGTTGACTATAATTGCAAGCAGACTATTGTTGCCTACACTTGGAAAAGGAAAGTTTTTGCCCATTTTAGAAGGAAGTGAAATGTTGGCTACTTATGATTAGTATCCATGCGATTGTGGCAAAAGAGCAATGTTGTTTAATGTCTGTATGTGTTTTTGTATGTATAAAAACCCTTTGCTGAAGCATAAATTAAAAATAACTTGCAACTGTTTAATTTCTGTTGAGTATAACCAACTATAAACCAGCCTTAATATTGCTGTCTCCATAAATCGGTACAGCTTAGGTTACATTAATCTATTGTCTAACACTAGTTAAATGGAGTAATGCTAACATTCCTGCATAGCCTACCATTAGATGGCAGAGTTCATAAATCTGAATAATATTAAGGCAATGATAGTCAGCCTGTTTCATTGTCAACACCCATTTACATTCATATTCATTTTGGCTTTTGCATTTGTGTTTTTCATTAATGCACTTTTTTTAAATTGCAGTGTTTTTGATATGCAGTTTGTTCAAAACATCCAGGCCATTGTTCAAATCACACAATTTGAATAATTTTAGATATCCTTTTTCCTCTTTGTCCTTTCTATTGTTCTTCAGTGTTCCCTTTTTTGTGTTTCTTTTACCTACTTTCAAAACCGTTGTTTTGTCTTGTTCTGAATCTCAGACTTTTTTGTTTTCTTGATAGCCTCCTTTATAAACCCTGGCCTCCTGCCTCCTCTGCACATATTCATTTTCTGCCCTGATCTTATGTTTATGCAAACAAATAAACTAAGAAACTAATAACTAAGAACAGGTGAGGAAAACTTGAGGTTGAGAAAGAATAGATCACTTTCCTTTTGTCTCAAATACTCCAGGCAGTGCAGTTTCAAATACCAGCACAGTGCTTATGAAAAAGCCAGCCAGACCGCTTCTCCCCACTCTCTTTCTCTTTCCATCACTCTTTCACCACTAATTCAGTTAGTGTTGTCTGAGAGGAAGTGTGACGCCTCAGATACCTCCATTACATCACCAATGTAGATTACACTGTAAAGGGTCACAATGTGCACACACACATTTACACACCATCTTCTATAACTAAAAAAAAAACCTCTGAACAGTACCTTTCAATATCTTTTGTCTCACAAGGAGAGATGTGTTTTTAATAGTATCAGTAGGAATTGGTTTGGAATAAACAGAAGCAGGCTAGATCGGTAACCACAAATGCTTCAAAAATAGCAAAGGCTGCTTACAGAAACTTTACAACAAAAAGTTAAGTTAGAAAAAACACCATCTTCATTAATTATCTCTGGGAAGTGCAGGACTAAAATGGAAATGACCATGCATAAATTATGTGTCACAAATGTTACCTTAGGAAAAAATAGAAATTACAAAAACAAAAGCAGTTGCTAGTCTTTTTACATCACACAGCTGTAGGTGTTTTTGAGTCTTCTGAGGCCTAAAACTAAACCAAAGGAACAAAAAAATGCGAAAATTGAAGGGCTGCCCCTTGAGAGCTGTTGAATCAAATCATCAGTCGGAGACCCCTCTGTTGACTGAAATTTCCTCAAGTTGAGCAGTCATTTTTTTTTCAGCTGGTGTGCAGTGCACTGAGGATGTTTTGGTCCCCAGTTTTAGCTGCAGAGGGAGTGCTCTTCACTTTATTGCTGCGCTTTAGTACAGGAAGCTGCAGACACAGAGGCAAGAAGAGAGGCTTTGCTGTATCTGGCTCTTCAGCCTTCTGCATAGAAGTGGTGAATTTACAGCTCACAACAACTTAATATGATTTAGTCTTTGGCATTTGTTTGATATCTAGTGTGGAAAATTTTTTTGCGCATTTCCGATCTGTTGTTATCTTATTTTAACTTGTTTACTCTGATACGTGCATGCCACTGTCACATTGGACGTCCCACTGAACCTCATACAAACTCTCAAACTCTATATGGAAAAAAGGAAGGGATAATCAAATAATTGTATAAGATTAGATCAATTAGATTCAACTGGCATAACTCTCAGTCAGGTACAGCCCTATAAAATAGCAACTTAAACTCTTTAAAGCTTCATGAATTGATTTTTGGCCTCTAGAGGGAAGATGTATTCCAAAACAAGAAATTGTATCACTTAATAATGTTATTATAATTGACATATGAACAAATGATAGTTTTTTTTTAAACAACTCGAAAACGAAAAAAAACAACAACAAAAAACTACATTTGGTGTCACTTAATGCCACCTGATGAATGTGCATTCAAAATTCAGTATGCTTTTAGCTCTGATTTGGTCTCCGCCAACTCCTGAAGACCATATTGTTTTTAGCTTCTAGCTTTATGACTTATACAGCTAGGCGTTACTTTATCTGTCTGCTCTTTTGTGCTGTTGAAGAGATTACAGTTGGCATATGAGACCTTTAGAAGAATAGAAGTAGTATCAAAGACAGTGAATGTGCAGGCAACTCGTGCAACAAAAGACTAAAAGGCTTCGTACTGTTACAGAAATGTGTGATAATTCTCTATTCATCTGCAGTGGACATCCAGGTGATAGTCCACATTCCTGCCAAAACAGCTGGTTCACACACATCCACTGTCTGTTTTTTCATAAAAAGTGCACCACTACTGTACCGTAGTTACATTTCTACTTTGTGTGTTGTTGTTGTGTGTGTGTGTGTGTCCCGGTGTCTTTACTGGACAGATTCTTTCTCCCCACATGTGTGTAAGACTCTGCCATTGTCTGTGTCTTAAATGTGAGCTTTAATCTAATAAAGTGTGTGTGTTTGTGCATGTGTGTTTTTGCGTGTCTGTGCGTGTGTGTGCAAATCAATAGTGATATATAATTCACTGCATCCCGGCCCCACCACTCTTTATACCCACACATACTGCCTATTTAATATTGCATGAGGGCACACACACACACACACACACACACACACACAAATGTGGGGGCAGGGGGAAGGAATATATGTGTTTGTGTGTGTGTGTGTGTGTGCGCGCCCCCCCTTCGGATCGTAAAAGAGGGTCTTTAACGCCCCTCTAACCTCCTCTCCCCTACGTGATCTGAGTGTAGTTTTACCTCTTTAAACTTCCCTCTTTCTTACACTTCCATCACTTTCTCCATTTTTCTGTCTTCTCTCATTTTCATTCTTTCTTTTCTAATCTTTGTTTTTCTCTTTCTTTCCTGTATCTATATTCGTCTCCCTCCCTCTCTCTGTATTGTTTTGAACCCTTACCCTTGGGGTCTTCACATTCACTCTTTTTCTGTGTGAATAAATAAGAATTCATCTCCACATTTAAATAGCTTCAGGGTTTCCGGGACACACACACACCTACACACACACACACACACACAAACAAACTCGCACACACACACACAGACTCACACACGTACACACACTTCTCAGTCATGTTTATAAATCATTAGAGTTTAGGGTCACAAGGGGTCACGTCTCTCTCTCTGGCCACTGTGCTCCATCCTGATTGGTTGTTGACACTGCGGGCCACTCAGCATGCCTGTTAGCTTAGCTGTGCTTTTACCCTCACCTTGCCTCCAGTGTGTGTTTGTGTATGCTGAATTATTTAACAGTTACTGCCTCTGTTTATGTATTTCCATATGTGGATGTGTCCGTGCGTGTGTGTGTGTGTGTGTGTGTGTGCGTGTGTGTGTGCGCAGGAAAAAAGCTCAGAGACTCAAAATACCCCCTGTCCTCCTCATCCTATTTGTTAGCTTAGAGTTTCATCAGATTGAAATGTACTTTATTCACACACACAAATATGTGCACAAACACACACTTTCTCTTCGTCTTTCGGGCATTCATATTTCATATCCTTATGACTCTCTATGAGTTGCTTCAGTGTGTTTTATTGCAACATGAAAGAGCCACTCCATAAACATGTTAATGGCTTTGATCACATAATGAGTTGAACAAATAGGAAACAACAGAAAGATTAAACAGAGAAGGATAAAAAAAGAAAACTGTATGCACACAGCCTGTGCAATCTTAGTTTGTCTGAGTGGGAGCTAATTATTGCGCTCTGCCATTCTTTTACACAGAGAGACTTTACACACACACACACACACACACACACACACACACACACACACACACACAGACTCACACATATGATATTTGTCATGATAACATCCACCCATGACAGAGAACAAAGGGGGAAACTGTTAATTGAAGGGAGGCTCTAATTAAATTAGGTGATGTGTTTTTAAATTATTAATTGTTTATCTTTGTTTAATTGATTGCAAAAGAAAGAAAAAAGAAAGAAAGAAAGAAACAAACAAACATGGATGCTTCACCCACATCTCCTCCCCGGCAGTACAGCAGATCTCTACAATCAGCACAGTTTCAAAGTGGACACCCAGCGTTCTTGAGTTATAGCTAAATACATTTTTTATGAGGTCACTGTAATCTTGACCTTTGACTTTCAACCCCCAGATTCTAATCAGTTCATTCTTGAGTCCAAGTGCATGTTTGTGCCAAATTTTAAGAAATTCCCTCAGGGTGTTCATGAGACATCACTTCACAAGAATGAGACGAATGCAAGGTCCCTGTGACCTTGACCTTCCACCGCTAAAATCTAATCAGTTCATCCTTGAGCCCACTTGAACTTTCTTGAGAAATCACCTTAACAAGAATGTCCCGGACGGATGGACAACCTAAAAACATATGCCTCTGGTCTCCGCTATCACCAGTGGGGCGGCATAAAAAGACATTTTGACATTTCACAGCAGCAAAAGCAGGTGTAAATAAAAAAGGAGTAAATAATCAAATGTATAGTGGCTGGATTCCATTTAGCTGCCTTAGTGTCAGGGTATTGGTATTGTGCGTTTCGGCTCCCTGTCACACTCTCATGGCTTATTGGGACACTTGAATAAAACCAAGCCATTTTTAATATTATTATAAACATCTGTGTACCTATTATGACAAGTCACATTATGCGCTGTAAAAATGACAGACCGCTGATGCGATGCTTTGTTATTTGATTAAACTAAATAGCTAAATGGTTCTGTCATTGTTTGTTTACCCAACAGGATTACCAGTGCTGAAGTGTATTAGCCCTGATGGATACTGTCAGCGGGCAATCTGTCCTGGCTGCCCGAACGGTAGCTACTGCACATGTGCAGATTTTCACTCTCTTGGTTACATTTTGGAAAATCAAATTTGCAGAATGAACTATTAAGAGTTAATTTAACTATCAGTGAATTACTTTGACAAAATCTTAAAAACCTGAGGGCTCTTGGGCAAGTTCTGAAGCATTCTTATCCTGACCCTGTGAGTTACATTGAGTGTTGCAATTTTAGCCTCCTTTTTATATTTTCTGAAATACTTTGTTGAAAAAAAAAGTTGAAGTCAAGCTCCTATTCATTACTTTAAACAGGTACTGCCATCCCCCAAGTGTATTTCCTGCAAGTTTATCAAATGTAATAATTATAGTTATGAAAGTAACTACTGCGTAAATCATCTTGCTTGCTTCTCGTCTGTCTCCATTGAGAGTTGCACATGATTGGGCAGCTGGGACGGATCAAGCACTGACAGAAAATCCAGAGTCTGTTGTATGTGTGACCGACTGTTGGTTAGATCCTGCTGTACTACAGTATTATCCTTTTAGAGTCATTAGATTTGGAAATTTATAATTAGAGGCCCTTATTTTTGTGACACTGTCTTGCAGTTGGTGTAAAGAAAAGGTGCCACATCTTTGACGTGAACCCACCCTGCCAAGAGGGATGTTGGGTAATGTTATTACAGAGAAGCCACTTTTCAGTTTTGGTTTCCAACCAACAGTCAGTGCTGGTTTCTTTTAACCATGACCAAAGTCCTTCCCTAACCTTAACCATGTGGTTGTTGTTTTAACCATGACATCATTGGTTTCCTAACCTCAACAATGTGGTCATTTTAAGCCAAACCACAATGTTTTTCTATCAGTAACAAAGTACTTCCTTTAGCCACCGCCATGATCTTTCCATTAACCTAACCATGTCGTCTTCTTGACTAAAACTTAGTGATGTCGTGCTGCTGGTGAGAGTGTCAGATCAGAAAACACTTATATGTGTTGCTCTCAAGAGAAATCACTTAATTTAAGCCTTGTTGTAAAATTTATAGTTGCAGTTGTAGTATATGTAAACAAACATCACTCACCATGGACAAAATGACTTCCAGCTTCCAAATCACACCAGTGGTATTGCTGTGGTGTTGCCAAATTAGTACTAAAGCCCTTTTTTTTTTTTTTTTAACTGTGGGACTGTGGACTATGGGACATTATTACCTTTTCAGTCAAAAGTTTTCTCTTCAGATTTAGGATGAATCTGTTGGAAGTGATCTCATATTCCCTGTCATTTTTTACGTCTTCATCCAAGATAAACTGTCTCTGCTGTGTGCCGTAAAACATTTAGTGATCTGTTACAAATCTAAACCTGAACGAGAGCTGCCAATCATATTAGCAGTGTGAGATAATCAGAGTAACATTTAAAATTAGAATAAATATGACTCGGGGTGATGATGTAGCACTTCTTGTAAAAACTTGTCTGTTACTTTAGATGTAAAGACGTATTAACACAAAGTGAGGAGAGGAGAGATGAGTGGAGGAGTGCAGATTTGTTTCTATTTTCATCATTATCCAGTCGTCTGTACTCCTCCTGAGTGGAGCTCCTTGTTTAGGAGTTCTAGCTTGTTTTGTAGTCAGAGCGTCTCTTTTCTTCTTGTTTCTTTTCCTTTTTTTTTGGTGTTTTTGTCGTGTGTCTTCCTTGTACTTCTTCTCCTGTGTTCTTGATCTGTGAGGTGTTGTGAGTTGTTTTGTCTGGTTAATTACCTACACCCCAGTTGGGAGGTGAGTGCTTGACAGTTGTCAGCGCTCTGTGTGTGTGTGTGTGTGTGTGTGTGTGTGTGTGTGTGTGTGTGTGTGTCTGTCTGTGTGTGTGTGTGTCTCCGTGTGTGTGTCTCCGTGTGTGAGTGAAAAAAGAGAGAAGGAAAGAGGTGTAAGTCTGATTGTATTGCAAGACCTCACTTATGTGACAGCATGTAGACATGATGGCTTTGCTGTCGCTCAGGTACTAGTCAATGTTGCTGTCTGTCTCTCTCTCACTCTCTCTCTCTCTCTCTCTCTCACACACACACACACACACACACACACAGTGAGGAGTCTCCCATTGTACTCTGTCTCTTGCTGTCATTTTCTGTGGAGGTAGTATTTCTTTGATCACAGCAGCAACACTGATTAAAAGGAATGATGCCTGTCGTGAAGGCAGCTGTATTCATAAGACTAAGGAGGGACAAAGTAGCATCTCTAGAGGAGTGGTATCTCTCTCTCTCACACACACACACGCACACACAAACGCACCTACACACATTTCTTTCTTCGTCTTTTCTTAAAATACTTGTCTTATTGTCAACGTAATTTTTCTAGTGTTGGTGACGCAGCCCATTGATTCAGTTTTAAATGTTATGTATGTGAGCATGTCTGTGTGTGTGTGTGTGTGTGTGTGTGTGTGTGTGTGTGTGTGTGTGTGTGTGTGCGCGTGTGTGTGCGTGTGTGCTAAGCGGTGTGCCAGATCAGGTAGTTTTGAACAGGACAGCAGAACCTGTCTCCTTCCTCCCCTTCATCTCTCTTTAACAAGTTCATTTATTCATGAGTGCGAACAGACACACACACACAAACACACACACTTTGGTTGGGTGGCAGGACGATAGACTGTTGGCAGATGAAAGAGAGAGTTCCTGAGCTGTTGTTAAATAGTCTGTCAGCATGACACACACACTCCACAGCATACACCACCACATACACTTGAATGAAAGTTAGTTGTGGGGGGTGAGCCATTTTGTTTTCAGATTTATAGATTTTAATTATTAAAAATTTAAAAGGGAGAAATAATAAGCATTAATTATTCATAAACAGCATGTTAATTGGTTCCTGAATATTCAAAACAAAACAAGTCCATGAATATTCAGATGTATGAAGAGAGGATTAGAGAGCGCAAATGAAGAAAAAGCTGCTCTTCTAATGAGAGGAAAGTAAAGGAAAGGAATGTGGTAGGTGTTTGAGAGGGACGAGAGAAGAAGAGCAAAAGAGGAGAGGAGGACGGGGTGAGAGAAAATGGACAAGGAGGGGAGGAGGTGCTTTGGGGGGGAGAAAATGAGATGAGGAAAAAGCGATGGTGAGGAGAAGAGAGCAAAAAAGGAAAACAGCGAGAGAGTCAGGGGGGGTCTTTTGTGTTTTCACCATGATGGATGACAGTGTTGACTAAACGAGCTAAATTAGAAGCTTTTTCCTGCAACTCTGTTGAAATATTATTAACACGCAGCAACTTTAGTGAAACATATGATTCAGCTGGACATAATGACCTTGGCTATTGATTTGGGAATAGAGGGAGCGGCTGTGTTTTTGTACTGGGAGAGTGGGGGGTGTATCACACGGTCTGTTGCAATGCAGGTTATATTGTGTCATTAAAACATTAACTCCTGAAATGCCTTAATATACACCCTCTACCACACACACACACACACACACACACACACACACAAATTTAATAGCTTTAATTAGCCGGGCATGTGTCCAGTCTTGTAATTAGCTAATAACAGCGACATGGATGTGGTTAATTAGTGGTAGGAGGTGCTTGTGAATTAGAGAGCCAATGACACCATTACTGAACCTGCAGCAGAAATATCATTGCTAGCTGAAAAATACATAAACAGAGTTATGTTTTTAACAAAAATCAGAGAGTAGGTGTCTCAGCAGTGTTGCATACTGTTCAAAGTCTGTTATTAAGTGAACAACCCCTAACTCCAACTCCAACCCCCCTTGATCATATCGTGAGTTCACTATCTAATCATCTTCCTCTCTGTCTCCTCTTTTTCATGCTTCCTCCTGTTCATCCTGATGCTGCTGTGATATCCACAAAGGTAAGAGGAGTGTGTTGTTTGTTTTCACATTTTATGTCTTTAAAGAAACATTACATCATTTTAGCCTAATCTCTCATTACACATGAAAAGGAAGAGATTATCTGAAGAGCTTGTCATCTTTCTTCTCCTCCTCCTCCTCCTCCTCTCTCCTCCTCCTCATCCTCCACTTAATTGGTGCCCCATCAACCCGTTAATCAAATTACTTCTGAACCAAAATTGACAGTTTTCATTAATTATAAAGGATTATTCTAATTGCAATTCAAATTTATTCATTTGCAACAGACGGCGCTCAGTAATATTTCAGTGAATTAGCATATTAAATGGAGTGGTTCGTACATTAGTTATGGTAATGCATGCATATTTCCTTATTTGGACTGGGTGAGCCATATGCGTGCCACGCGGGCAGTTTATGTGTGTGTTTGTGTGTGTTTGTGTGTGTTTGTGTGTGCGTACACGCACAGGTGAGGAACCTGGACAGCGTTTAATTTGTTTGACAAACGTAGAGGGGGTTAAATCCTACAGCTTGCATCGTACATCTCCCTCACCTTCTCTTTTTTCTCTTTTTCCTCTTTCTGTTTTTTCCCATGATCTCACTGCTTTCCCATTAAGGTCACAAATTAACCTTTGGGTTGCTGTCCTCCAAGAGTGAGACTTTTCAAACTGCTCAATGTATCTTTTTTATTTATTTTCTTATTAGTCTGGGTTATTTTTGTGTGAAAAATCAGTCATCACCGTTTCAGTATTGCATAATATCTGCTGTTGGGTCTTAGGTGTCCAGCATACAAATCTGTTTTGCTCTTTGCACCTTTCCCTGAAGAGACTGAAAAAGAAACCAGATGCAAACCATTTACAGCAGTTGTGTGTTAAAGGGGCAGCTTGAGTGAGTCAGTGTCCAGATCAGAGCAGAGCAGACGAAGGAGTGTGTTTTTCTAAATATTTCATTGCACCAGGATGCTGTGACTAAATAAGACATCATCTCTTTATGGAGTACACACAAAGTCCCCAAGCGTAGTGTGAGCGCATGCACACACATGGATGCAGCTGCATAGAAATACACTCACTGACACAAAGATACACACGATACAATATCTTAAATCTACAATACATCTTATTTAGTGTGTTTTCTTTGTATTTGGTTTTCTCTTCTGCTGTATTTCTGCAATATTTACTTTGTAAATGCACACAAGTGTAATTAGGGCACACTTGTCCAGTACACACCAACAAGTCCCCGTATGTCAGTGACAAAAAAAGGTCATTTGTCATTGCTTTTCAGAATGTCCCATTTGACCTTCACAAAAGTGGATTCATATTACTGTTCTGCAACCCAGTCTCACCCCCAGCTTGTCATATACCCATGCTTGGTTATTGGCCCTTGGCACCAGATACTGACACACACACATACCCTTTAGCAGCAGTATGAGACATCCAGGACGGCAGCATCTTTGGATGCTCCAGGCAACTACAGTCGTACGAAGTGCAAGAAAGTCCGCAGAGGGTGGATAAGGGGGGAAGCCGGATGAGTAAAATGAACTCCTGACTTCACCCATTTGTTTCCCATAAGATTCCAAAAGTTAGAGTTAGGAGTTATTTTGATAACAACATGGTGTGCTATAATATGTAGCATGTTACACTATGACACATGACGTATGTGACATTTGTGACGTACGTCTGGGGACATTATATTGCATTAGCAACAATCTAACCATCTTCTTTTGTTGCCTAAACCAAAAGACATAAACCTAAAAATGATTTTTTTTTAAACCTACATTTTGGGGTTTATTTTGAAAAGAGACTGTATTTAACACACAGAAACTGTACATTTTACTGTGAAAACAGATTAGTTTGAAAAGACAATATATGTAACAAGTGTAAATAATGGGCCCTCTCTGATCGTGCAAATTTGATGCTGGAGTAGTTTGATGTTTAGGATCTTTGACCAAGCGTCAGTATTTGACGAGTTAGGAGTGAGAATGTGTGGTTTTCTGATCTCTAAGGTTTGCTTTAGGCAACTGCAACTACTTAGCTAAAGTTAGGAGAAGGTCACGGTCATGGTTTAAAGAAACCAACATTTACTGTTGCTGGGAGAAAGGATGTGAACAGCACTATCCAGTCAGTGGTTGAACCCGAGGAGGCTTTGTGGTGTCATGACAACTACATTTGGCCATTTGGAAGAGGTTATGTTAAGTGTTTGATCAAACAATCAGTGCTGCCATTTTTCTAGTGAGGACACACAAACCCAAACATTCACACAGTGTTTAGTTGAAGGAGTGAAAAGAGACTGGAGAAAGAAAGAGTCAGATATGGCAAGAGAGGAGCAAGAGAATCCAACACACGCGTCACATCTGAGTGGAGGAGAGCCTTACAAATGCTTTTCTAAATCAGCATCATTACAAATGAGAAATTCCCTTTGCAGCTAGTGTGTGTGTGTGTGTGTGTGTGTGTGTGTGTGTGTGTGTGTGTGTGTGTGTGTGTGCGTGTGCGTGCGTGCGTGCGTGCGTGTGTGTTTGAGTGAGTGACTGATGGAGAGAGGAGGAGACAGGAGGAGAGAGGAGGAAGAGGTTCCTGTCAATATCACTTCCTTCATCACTACTTTCCTCTCCTCTCTTCCTTTTCTTTCTCTCCACCCAACATGAATTATTTGTAACACCAATGAATGACAAAGGAACACACACACATGCAGACACACACACACACACACACACACACACAGAGAGAGAGAGAGAAAACCATACTAGTTTGGTTAATCTGCCTGCTGCACTGCGGGTCACTGTTGTCTTGTTACCATGTAATCACCAAGACTGTGTTAGTGTGTGTGTGTGTGTGTGTGTTTGTGAGGACAAATGGGGTAATGGTTGTGTGCGTGCATGTGTTCAGTGATGGTGATAAAGCGTGTGTGTGTCTATGTGAGAGCAACAGAGAGAAGTTAAAAAAGAGAGCGAGCTGGAGCTTTAGATCGATTTGAGGTAAGATGTGTGTGTGTGTGTGTGTGTGTGTGTGTGTGTGTGTGTGTGTGTGTGTGTGTACATGTTTTGCCCAGAGCGAGCGATCCTTTAGCTGCTCACCCTTCACTCACTCCCCCCACTCTCCTCTGTCCCTCCTTCCACCTCTTCTCTCCTTTTTTCTCCCCCCTCCTCCCAAATCAATCTCTCTCATCTATAATTCAACAGTTTGCCTTCAGCCTTTAAAATATACACCACAGTAACCTCCTCCTTTCCTCCAAGTCTGTCTCGCCCCTCATCTCTGCCCTCATCTCCTTGCTGTTTTTCCCCGTTTCTCTCCCTGCAATGAGTAAGACCTCTGACAGTATTTGGCTTGAAGGTGATCATGTTGTAATTTATCATGGCCCCAAACTGTAGGGCCGCATCACAGTGGTTAATATCTTATTAAGGGTCATTACATCCACTGTGAGTCTCGGTCAGCATCATTGTTGTTCAAGTATTTAGCAAAAGTTCATGGCATTAAAAGCCAACAGTCCAATAATTTGAATTCAAGTAAACCTGACAGCGAATCTGTGGGTTTTTTTTTTTTTTTTTACACCTACAGCAGTATATCCATTCTGTTTTTCTTCTATTTTCTTGATGTGACTTTTTGCAGATTTCCCCGATAGCAAAAATTATTTGATAGTTTTTTTAAGTTGCAGGGTATACTTTTGGTACACATAGTGACACACACATGCATATAAAGTATCTGGCTAAAGATCATTTATTAGCCTGTTTCTCATTAGGTCTTTGACAATCAAAGACTAGAAAACACACAAATACATTCATAAGCAGTAAAAAAACACACAAGACAAAGACTTCAGGAATACTTCACCAAGAATTTTATCATTGGTATATCAGTTGGTCACCCCATGTTACTTCAGTTCTTGAAGAAAACTGTGTTTGATTTGCAAGTCTCCATGGTGAACAAGGGGTTCAAAAAATGGAGAAAACAAGAACAAAACATTTTTTTAAATATTGTTTAAGTATTTTGGAGGTACTGAGCACACAACTGGATAAATGAGACTTGGATTAAACTGAAGGACTTGTGTGTGAGTTTTTAAATGGATGTTTTGATATTGTTTTGCTGTCGTTACATTTTTTTTGGATTGGTCATTCATCATGAAAGTTTTCTTCATGAATTAAATGTAAAATGGAGCGATTAATTGATATACAAATTATCATATTGTGGGTAAAGTATTTCTTTTAATACAGTACTAATTTTAAAGCATATTTCCTGTTTATCACAATTTTGGTTTTCTCCAACAGTTTTTTGCCATCATTCCAAGATTTAGATCATTACAGGATTGTACTACTGGACTTCAGGTTACCTAAATTAATCTGTAAAAATTAAAAATAATAGCACTAAAATTAAAAGCAAACCCAGTTGTACATATCCTTCACACTTTACAGGCTTGAATTAGTTCAACTTTGACCAAAAAATGCAACAACTGCTGTTGTTGTGGACACAGTTTTGAGACTGTTTAGGACATTTTGGGCGTGATCACTTTCTGTCTGTGGAATTTACCTTCGAAAAAAGTAGCGTAGATTATCTAGTTTGTGTCTGATCACCTGAGCGTCCATGTTTCTTCCTCTGTTGGTCAAAATTCCAAAAATAAGGCCCCAGTTGTAGGAGCAAAACAAACCTGCACATGGAGTTACTCCACAGAGCATCTTCTTTCCAGTTTTCAATTTCGATACACCAGTATGTTGGTATTCAACACACTAATTAATGATCATGTCTGTAAATGTATTGATGATCCTTTACCTTGTACAGTTGGTGCTTGCGGTCCATAAATAATGACTGCATGTCACTGTGAGCGACACTGAGCTGCCATGTCACAAACTGATGACATCAGTGTCACCGGTACATGCAGCAATGATGTAATGACACTTGTACAGGTCCATACCCGCGCTGAACAAGTAGACTGTGCAGGTTATTAATACTCACTTTATCTCAGTCCTGGCAGACAGTACAAGCGCCCTCATAGACATCACACAGGCCGGCTATCACCACCCTGGCCTGCTCTGTCATTTAAATATGCAGAGATGACAACAATGACAGCATTAATAGTAATGATAGCAATATGAAGCTAAGCCCTCATCATCATCATCATTAGCATATCTCCTGGGAGATGAGCGGTGATTGACAGCTAGCTGGGTGTTTTTTGGGCTGCAGCTCAGCTATCAATTACCTCTGTGCATATCAACCATCATTATGTAAAATAACTCCGCTTCGCTCGGCTCTGCTCAATTCTCTTAAGTCTTGTTCCTTCGCATAACTCTCTTTCTCTCTCCCATGCATTTCCTCCCTCCCTTACTCCCTCCCTCCAATGCTGCCTTTTTTCTTTCTTTTTGCACTCCATTTCGCTCCCGACCACTCGCCCCCCCCCCTTCGCTCGCACTTTCTCCTATGTGTCTATGTTTCTTATTCTTTCCGCTCCTCTTTCCCGCTCTTCTCACGCTCTTACTTTCAGCATTGCTCATGCATGGCTCTGAGTTTCTGCATGTGGACGTCTTCCCAGGTCCCTTTTTTTTCTTTTCTTCTTTTTTTTTTGCAAATGACAGCATGTTTTCAGCCGCTTAAGTAACTTTTCACAGTAAAAGTTCTTATAAGTCTCAGGCATAGAAAAGAAACAAATACACGGGAATGAGCATGGTCAGTCCTCTTTCATTCATCTAAGTTTGTTACATAATTTTCATTGTGACGTTTTGTTGTTCTTGGATCATACTGTTTTGGCTGTGACATTGATAAACTATGTGTTTGTGGTGCTGAAATAGTTGGTCAAGTGACATTAATGGCACTTAATTACTGATTTATAATCCAAGTCATTTTTCAAGTGAAAAATCCAAACATTTGCTGTTTCTTGCTTCTCAAATATGAGGATGTTTTTTTTTATATCTTTACATACTACATTTTGGACTGCTGTTCAGACAAAACAAGCAATTTAAAGACATTATCTTCAGCTCTGGGAAAATCCATGTTTACTCTTACAGACAATTAACGAAACCATTCATTAATTGAGAGAATAATCAGCCGCTTTATGAAAATAATCAATAGATACAGCCCCATGTGTTCGAAAGACAGTGATTTAAAGCTTGTATCATGCAATGGAGCAGTTGTACAGATTAACAGCTCTCAGTTTGTCTGTGGCACTAAAGTTTCCACGTTATGAAAGACTTGGTGAGACTCACATATTATTGTACCAAGACTAAAGTGGATTTCCAGTTATTCTTCCAAGTAAAATGTATTCATCTGCCTCATCAGATTCCTCCCCGTCTCCTTGCTTCTTTCTGTCATTTTAATCTCCCTGATCCTTTTAAAAACACCTTATACACTAGTTTTTAACCACATCTCTGGGCTGTAACTCTTAATTTGGTTACAAACACCACAACAAACCCCACGGCTTACATCTGATGAGGGGCTGTCCCAGCACTGTGGTTTAAGCTCTGTATCAGTGAGCATTATCTCTGCTGAAGTGCTCTTGAACAAGAAACTACAAAGGCAAAGACGAAAAAAACAAGCATTTCCTCCACAGGAAGCAATACATTATCACATTATTATTGTGATAACAGCCGAATAGAGGGCGTGATAGAATTTCATATCCTTGTTTTTTCTACTGCATGACTAGTCAGATAGCAGGCGCGGAGCCCAGCAATGCTATCTGATGTCATCACATTCAGCAATAACAAGCACTCAGAGTAAACAGGAAACAGGAAGTTGATCTCTGACAGATCAACAGACAGAGAGGGAAACTCTAAAATATTAACTAGATGAGCTGCTTGAAATGACAGATTCGACAGGAAAGAAGTTTGACTGAAATTTCGTTATAGTCATTTTGTATTTATTTGAGGATTGATTGGATAGATTGATTTTTTAAGGTATGTTTTAGGTTATTATGTAATTTTTGGTTGTTTTTTGTCTTTTTTTTTGGTGTTCATTTTGTGATTTACTGTGGTAGTTTTGTTTCCTTTTCTAGTTGTTTTGCGTCTTCGTGGTTGTTTTGTGTCTTTTTCAGTTAATTTTGTGTCTCTTTGACATAATGTTGTTTCTTCTTGTGGTTGTATTGTGACTTTTTGATCAAATTGTGTGTATTTCTTGATCATTTTGTGTCTGGTTATCGGTGTGTTGTTGTTTTGTTTTTCTTTGGGGTAATTTGTGTATCTTTTTGCCATTTTTTGATTTATTGTGGTTGTTTTGTTTTTCTTGTTTTGAGGTCTTTTAGTGAGTTTTTTAGTCAGGTTTGATTGTTTGCCTATTTTTGTTATTTTGTGTCTGTTTTCTTTGCATCTCTTTGTAGGCGCTTTGTGTCTCTTTGAGGTCTTTTTGAGCCCTTTTCAAGTGTTTCTGGTTGGTTCTTGTTCATTCATTCACTTGTTCATATTGAGTTACATTTTGCAGATGAAGCCAGGGGGGCCCTGATACTTAAGGCCCCTGGGCCTGTGCCCTGTAGGCCTTTTCAGTACTGCATCCATGTAGATAGGCTATTATAGACATTATTATAATACTATGAAGCTCTTATTCAGAGTGACTCATATAATTTTAAATGATATTCAGAAATGTTTTGAATCATATTCACGTTTGCAAACAAGCTTCCTCTCAGTGCAGACTGGTGTTGTTTTGTAAAGCGTGCAGCCAGTAACTGATCAGTTACTGGCAGTTACGATAGGTACACACGCATTAGCAAGTTGTTTAACAGACACATGCACATAGAGGAAGATAGTGAATATCATCACTATGTCAGAAAGCTCTGCCAAGAAACTTGGCAGGCAGGTGAAATAAGACATCTAAAGGAAGCAGTGAGACAGAGAAGAGACAGAGGAGGCAGGAGCAGCAAAAGCACTGATCTGTTGTTCAGTTTGTCTGCACTAACTGACTGCAATTTCTCCACCTGTCAGCAACAACTCAACTGTGTGTGTGTGTGTGTGTGTGTGTGTGTGTGAGAGAGAGATTTTTTTGTTTTTCTCTTCCAAGGCGGCATCGTTATTCTTGGCTCAGTAGAATAGTGAGTCTTTAGGGAATAAAACGGACACAGACATTCAGTCTTAGACACTCACACATGCACGTGAGCATGCACACACGTGCGCGCGCGCACACACACACACACACACACACACGCACGGTTGGAATTCCCCTGGATGTCACCCTTGCCCTGTTGTCATTGTAACTGTTTAAATGACAGGAGGGTGGTCAAAACAAACTCCTACAATCCTCTTTCCTCATCATTCTCTCCTCCATTTGTTTCTCCCTCACTGACTCTCCGTATCCCCCTCCTCTCCTTCACTGTGTTTCTCTATCTCTACATCCCGATGCCCTCTCCATCCCCTCGCTCTGTCACTTCCTGTCTCTCTCCTCAGGTCTGTGTTAGCCCTATATATTAAATATTAATGTCAGTTGTGCTCTGAGCCATAATTGCCATCTCAGCCTCTGAATAATGGATGTAACCGTGCCGTTCACTACTAGGCTACACTATGGCTAACAGGCTAAAAAACAACATCCAACCATGGTTTGCTACATTGCTTTGATTACAGGTGAAATAAGACTAGCATCCTAGCGTCGTTGATTACATCATTGTGGCTCACAGTAACAACTGTAGCTGCAAAAATGACACAATGGTCAACTACATCACCATTTTTTGTGAGCTAAAACTAGCACTGCACTGAGGTAAGCAAATGACAGACAAACAAAGTAAGCATCTTGCAAGTGAAGTTAAAGAACTACATGTTTAAGCTGGAGAGCTGGAATTAGACCACAAATAGAAGAAGACTGAATATTTGACATTTATCGGGTTGCTAGAAACACGATTTCAAATCAATGCAAATGTTGCTGTGTGTCTGCTGGCTTTGTAAATTGGCAGTGTTTCTGAAAACATCGGCCATATTAACTTTATAAAAAACTAGTAGTGCCACCTAGAGGTGGCCAGGCAACGGCCAACCTGATATAATTGCTCGTCCCCTCTCACAAAAATACTTGAAAATGCTTGGAGGTCTCTGTGTGGTGCTTTTAAACGTATTTAGGCGTGTTCCTAGTAAACGTCTAGTTGTAAATAAGGGTTTGGCCAATGGACGATGCCACTGATGGCATTCATTGTGGGCTTAAGTAACCATTCTTATTTATCTACCAGATAAACAGTAGGCTGCCAGATTGGCGAAGTGGTTCCTTTTTTAGGGACCAAGGTTTCTGAAGCCATCCTGAAGATTTGCCAGTTCGTGATAAATATCAGCTCAATGCCCTTGGCTGATTCACTGACAATCTTATATGAATACCATGGGTTCCAGCAGACATGTCAAAAAGTGACAAAGCAGCGACCTTGCTTAGTCCTAATTTTCTCTGTCCTTGTCTCAGTCATGAAAATGTTGTAACTACAATGCATAACGTTGGCAGTCTGTGGTTGATTAACGCGTAATTTTGCTCTGCAACTTGTGCTTCCAGATTCCTGTGCAAACATACATTAACAAAATAAGTCTCAGAACCCGCAAGTCATATATTGAAATCAGCAATCATATTTTTCTGACTACAATACGAACCTTTAATAGTTCTTGTAAAAACAAAAAAACGTAAATACTACTAGCATCTTAGATCAAGTTGATTTTCCTGTTGTGCATGACATTGCCTTGCCACATCAAAAAGGGCGGCTGCTGCTTCGACATCTCTTACTTTTTCTAGTATTAAGATGTTCAAATAAGAAACCATGAGATATTATTTTTTCAGGGGACTGGAAGAGGTAATTAACATTTGGCTTTGTTTTAAAATTATTACCACAATCTTTGCCAATTGCCATGTGAAAACATTGCAAAAATTGATCATTTAAAAAAAAACCCAGTATGGAACATAATACAAGGTTTTCCGAAAGTCCGTTATATCCAAACCTGATTATCTTGTCTAGTTTAAATCTCTCTTTCTTCCCATAGTTCCTGTCTGTATGTATACAGTGACTAATAAAGGCAAAATACCAAGAAAAAATCATCGAGTGTGGAGTGTAAAACAATATTAATAATCTTGTACTTTATTCCTAAATTGTTTCTAAAAATCTATATTTTTTAACCTCCGTACTCATGCACTTACCCGTCTAGATGGTATTTGTGTGTATGTATGTGTGTGTTTTTGTATGTGTGTAGATGTGTGCGTGAGAGAGCCTCTTTGTGTGTCGGCTGGGTCAGCTCTCTGAGTGTGGTACTCACAGTATAGCAAAGGTCAACTGCGCTGTTATCACTTGAACACGATCGGGCTTCGGAGAGAGGGAGTGAGACAGAGGAGAGAGAGTGGGAGAGTGCTCCCCTCCCCCACAGTCATTCAGACTCTTATAATTGCCCGGTTTAATTGGAGGCCTCTTAACGACCAGTGACTGGACCAGCCAATCAATTCTCACAAGGTGTCTGTGTGTGCGCGCCTGTGTGTGTGTGTAGCTGCAGGGCCTTTTTGTAGCGGAGTTGATTAGGCCAGATGGGGTCAAGTGAAGGGGGAAGAGGAACGCACACATACTGCATTAAAATGTAGAATATGTTCTGTTGCAAATCAATGAGAAAACGCTCTCACAGGAAATAGATGAGGTGTTTAGCAGTAGATGGAAATCTGAAAAATAACGAGCGATAACATCAGATCACCAGCATGATAAGCCAGTTATATAAATGATTTCGCCTGTGAATACACTGAGTGGGGGGAATATTGTTAAACTGGTGGGTCAGATGAGATTGTGGAGATGATCTAGCTGATGTTTGAGGACATCCCCATCTTTGTCAGTGGTGCAGCAATTAGAGATGAGATCGTTCATCTTTGCAGAAATAGGATTATAGTGACCACAGAGCAGAGGTAGTAAAGTGCATTTACTCAAAGCTGCAAAAAGCAGCAATGGGAAGAAGAAGAAGCCCTCAAATTGACATGAACCAAGCCCCCAGGAACGGTACCAGGCTCTGATGCAAATTTTACATAGTGGCCAGTGTGAAATTACACCCTCTGGGTCAGTCACGTGATGCCCACGGGCCCAGAAAGACTTTCCCCATTGTCTTACATTGGGAAAAAGATGTCTGTAAATCAGTGGATAATTTTTTGTTAGCATTAAACCCCCACAAAACAACTCATTTCACTATCTAGATATCTAGATACACGGATACACTCAGCTACACTCGGCCACCGCAAGTCTCTGGTTTGTAAGCCTCACAGGCTCATAGATCTGGGTATGCTATACCTGAAAAAAAAAGCTTTTTTTTTTTTTTTGCTCTCATAGGAGTGAACCGGGCGCTGCTTACATGGCTGTATCCAGACTTTCTTAATACATCTATGACACTGCAGATTACAAAACATTCAAAACAAAAACAAGATCTAGTTGTATGAGGAAAGAAATCCATTCATTGTGGTCAATTTAAGGATACATAGAGTGCATTTTAATGAGAGGCGTTCATTGTAGGGATTTACCAACTTTTTTTTCTTTTGAATATTACTTTGATGCATTTACTCAGGGTATCTGTTAGTATTTAATCTGTATAAAGCACTGTGTGGAACTTCTTTTAACCGTTTTTATGAAATGTACTATGAGGCCAGGGATTAATATGACTCTAAAAAGTCTGCTGCCTAAGAAACACTGAGTTGCATGATGACATTGACAATAAATTTAAAATTGTAATATCATTACTGTACCCGTTTTGTTTGATGAAGTGAGTATCAGCACTGACGCCCATCCAGCGTATAGCATCCGTGTTTACATTTTATGCTTCTTTATACTAATATTCCCAAAGAAAATCACATTTTGCCAACTTATAGCACCAACTGAACCAGATAATCAATTAAATACTTAACATGTTACACTGAAAGCTGTTTTTCTGATTGAGACATTTTGTGCTTAAGTGCATATTATTGTTACTCAAGGACCTTTTTGCTGTAGTGAATTATTTCTAAAAGATTTCAACACTTCTTCTTTAGTCCTTTCATATTTCAGGCAGATGAGCACAGGAGTGTGTGAGCCTTGCAGCCGCTTCCTTTACACAGAGATAACAGCGGAGGGTCAGCTGAGGTGGTCGTGTTAACGCTATGCTAGTGTTGTGAGAAGGACTAGACAGTGGGAGGTCAGCAGGGGTCACCGTGGCTGTCCTCCACTGTGATAGGCTGTCACCCAGGGGTGAGGGGTCATGATAATTAGGCATGCAGAATCCCAGCGCCGGTGTTCTAACGAAGCCTGAGCTCGTTAACGCAGAGTTTTACACTCAGACCTGCCACTGGGCTGTGCTGCACCGTCACACACGCACATACACTCACATGTGGAGTGCATGTTTGCGCACACACACACATACAGACGCACACCTCTGCTTTGTTCTGGTGGTCCAGTACAAGGGCTGTCATCTCTTGAACAGTAGAGCACCAGGCTCTGCCACGAGGGAATGGAGGTGATGCAGAAAAGTTGAAAATATTTAAGTCTGAAGTGTAATTGCATGAAAATAAATACAGAGGGTGGAACCAATGTGATGAAACTTAATATAATAGCTCTGCCATTTTTGCAGAACTTATACTATCACAAGTTTGTAGCAACAGAGAGATTTTGGTTTTTCAGGTGGTGCTTTATGTGAGCTTCCTTGTGCACTCGGATGCTTGTGTATATCTCGAACAATCATTAACAGACGAAACAGTGCTGTGAACAAACACATAATGCAACCAAAAGAGGGAGAAATACACTGGAATAGTACATGCAAGGAGTGCTGTATACGATGAAAAAATAATGCCCTTCATGTGAAGTTGTGTCACTTTTATCCAGTGTTGTAGTCAAGACCACGTCAACCGAAACAAAGTCATGACTAAGACAAGAGTGTATTGAGACCAAGACAAAACCAAGACTTTGAGGGGTTGAGACCAAGTCAAAACCAAGGCCAGACGAGTGCAAGTCCTACAGTGCATGACACACTTACAATAAAATATGAAACATGCAAACCGAGGCACTCCTCCGAATAGTGAATTGTATTGAGTTTTTGTGGTCTTCTGATCAATTGAAACACTTCCACACTACATGTCACATTCAGTATGTTTACATGCACCGGCAAGTCAGGCTACAATTATAGCTCAAATAGGCCATTTAATTGGACAACTGTCCCAGTGTACAAGCACTGCAACTCCGCCGCAGTAGGTGGCGATATTCCCCCTTTAAGCTAGTTGCCATTGGACCGTCTTCCTGTTACCAAACAAGTCAGCAAGTGGCAAATGGGTTGCATGTCAAACGGTGACAACCTGTATAACTTTTCAGCATTGTACATTTTGTGCGTACTCTATGCTTTACCTGGTACCTTCATCTTGTTTTGTTTTCTTACCTCCTTCTTCTTTTGTTTTTCCCGGCTTTCTTCTATGAATTTATGTTGTACGACTACAGGATGCGCAGAATGCCTAGTCCAGTTCAGGACTGGTTGAAGAAATTACATGAAAGAGTATAGGGGCCCATTATCGAGGTGTGTTAGTCCGACTTGGAGAAATTAGCCTTAGTACAATTCTTAGTCAGACCAACATGTTGACATGTATTTTAAAAGTCCAGTTTTAACCAACAAAATTATGATTAGTGGACGACCTTCTACCTTCTGAGCCGCAGCCGATTTGAAAGATCCACATTCCCCTTACAGAAATACAGATATCTCTTCATGCATCTCTTTGCATGCATATTGTATATATACAGGTATGTGTTTATGTGTATCATGAGAAATGTCTTGATAAATGAATAAAAGGCATTGACTGCAGAAGGAAATTTCATGGAGGGGAAATTTCCTTTGTTTTCTGTGAGCAAACAAATACAAACACTAAAGAGCTAAAACCATCCTCATTCAACACTCCTTTTTTTCACAGGCAATTTAGTGATATCTCTGCAGTTGTGGTCTTGACCTGTCTTGAAATATAATCCCAAATCCTCTTTGTCTGACAGCGAGACAACACCCAGTAAAACTACGATCGGTTCCAAGTCGAGACTAAGACCTTTAAAAAGTGTTCCTTATCTGGTCTCTTAACCAAGACTGATCTTGTTTACTGCAACACAGCTTTTTATCAAGTTTTAACACACACAGATGTAACAAACACAAACCAACATGCAAACGTATGTGTTATTGTGCGAATGTGCGGTGTTGCTTCTGCCAGGCTGGCCAGCTGGCTCACACCAAAACACAACCTGGATGTGTTTGTTAGCTGTTGATGGCCATCTGTGTGTTTGATTTATTCTGTAATATAGATTCATGACATATGGTCTCGTTTCAAACACCCAATGTCAACATAGTTCCTCCTTTCCTGATGATTTAGCTCAGGATTAGTGTAAGAAAAATACCTGAGCTAGAGAGATTTTATTTATTTATTTTTTTTAATTTGAGACAATTTATGAATTTTAACAAGCACCTAGAGTTTTAAAGCCATAGCCTTTATATATTGGTAGAAATCAGAATTCATTAGGATGAAGGTCAAGTTAACCCTTTGAAGCCTGAGAAAATAGGCTTGATTTCTTACAAAAAACATGGGAGGAAAGCAATGAGCAACCTAGAGAGTGAATTATCCAAATATTAGCCAAAAAAAAAAATTGTAAAAAGTACAAGAAATATACCTAAAAATTAGCAGTAAAATAAAAATCTAAGGAAAAAAAAAGTAAAATCAGAGACAAACAAACAAGAACATGACCTGGTAAATGTGCTTAAACAATCATAATTAAATAAATATTAATATATATAATTAAGATAATGATGATTACTAAATCTACTAGTTCTGTGATATTCAAGGAACACTTGTTGCTCATTGACTTTTTCACCCGTTTTCAAAAGAAAGAAAGCCAATTTGCTCAGGGTTTGAAGGGCTCTGAACGCAGCATAAGAAAAGTCATGTGAATCCAGGTTTCAAAGGGTTAAACAAATGATAAGTGATAAAACAAAGGCAGGAGGGCCTTTGGAAGGATCTTGAAGCTTGGATTCACAAAAGTATAAAACTGAAGGTCAAATTTAAGGTTTTCTCAAATTTAAACTGGCTCTCAGTCACAGATTTCCACCAGTTTTGCTGGAGTGTGCTGCTTTATTTGCCTTCTTGTATGCTCTTCCAACGCCTTTATGTGGCATTTCAAAGCACTCTCAGTTGGTGTGGATTTTTGAACAAAAAACATGTTCCACACATCCACAAGGAATTACCACGAGGAAATTCATTTTAAGTTTCCAACAGTATGAAATATTAATTTCTCTATCTGTATTTTAGGTTTCATTCAGTGTGCTGAATGTTGGAGACTGACCTTGAATTCACCTATCCTGAGGGAAAGCTGGTCTAACATTAACCTCAAATATTGCCTTTCCTCTGTCTCCACAGATTCTTCCTCAAGTTTTTCCTCAAGTGCAACCAGAACTGTCTAAAAAATGCAGGAAACCCACGAGACATGAGGAGGTTCCAGGTAGAAACCACCACACTGTTTAAAAAAAAAAAACTCTTGCCATTTAATTCTTCTTTTTTCCATGTGTATTTACACGTCCTTCTCTCCCTCAGTCTCTGCCTATCTCTCTCTCTTCTTCCCCTGTACTTTCTGTGGACATAACACACACAACTTTATGGTTACTGTAACACATAAACACTGGAATGGATGTGTGTGTTTCTGTGTAAGTAAATAAGCTATCAGCGCCTTTTACAGGAAACACGAGATCCTGACCCCGACTAGTCAGAACATAAATATACACACAATGCAGAGAGAGAGAGAGACAGAGAGACAGAGAGAAAGAAAGACATCATGTCGTGGGGTTGTGAATAAGATTTGAGGTTGTGCAGACTTTATTATTTCCTTATCTTCATGGCCACAACACAATCAGGAAGACACCACTTGAGTCTGAGTGGAGATACTGGACGCCCAGAAGATACCAATAGATTTATTACCATGGCACATGTGTGTGTGTGTGTGTGTGTGTGTGTGTGTTATGTATATATGTGTTTATTGCGTCTATGCTCTGTGTAAGATAGGACAGAGAGAGAGGGAGTTGTACGGTAGCGAGTGTGTGACAGTATCTGTGCCTCTAATTGTGCAGCTCTATTGTAGTGGAACCAGAGAAGACAGCTCTGTTTCCCTGGGAGATAATTAAGGGCTGGACCCATCAGGAACTATTGAACAGAGGAGGATAGACACACACACACACACACACACACACACACACACACACACACACACACACACACACACACACACACAGACTCAGTGTGTGTTTAGCGTGATGGTAATAGCAGTGATAACGGGTTACATTTAAAGAGCTTTTCACAGTTTCATGCTTTAACTCCTCCTTGCAATGATCTTTAAACCCCACACTCTGTAATTCCTCTTTTTTTTCCTTCTTTGCCCTTTTCTGCTCTCCTCCCTCTTTGTCCACTGTTTCCCCCCTTCTTCCTCCTTTCCACTTTCTTGTCCCTCCACCCCTCCATCCCGTCCCTTCCCCTGCTACAACTCCAGGTGGTCGTATCGACTACGGTGAGTGTGGAGGGACATGTCCTGTCAGTCTCCGACAACATGTTTGTCCACAACAACTCCAAACATGGCCGACGGGCCCGCAGGCTCGACCCTGTGGAAGGGACGCCGTCTTACCTAGAACACGGTAACATTAGTGTGTGTGTATATGTGTGTGTGTGTGTGTGTGTGTGTGCACGCATTTCTGTCTGTCTGTCTACGTGTGAATGTGTGTGAGTGTAAGCAGCATGGCCACCAGATGGTTGATGGTTTAATCCTATCAGGTGATTCCTGCCCCTCCATCTGGCTAATCCAACCCACTACACACACACACACACACACACACACACACTTACACAAAAAGCATGGTGTGATGGGGTGTGTGTTGCTAGGTCTAATATCATTATGATTCTTTTTCATAAACACACCCAGACTAAAGGATGTTGCTGTAATTCAGATGAATCCTAGTAATCACACACACACACACACACACACACACACACACACACACACACACAGAGTTTGAGCAGAGTTGGTTTTTGACAGACGAGCTTTTATCGCTGCGATATGGGATTGGATACGAGCTTATACACACTCACACAATGCTGAAGTGACATAAAGCTGATTGTATCCATTCTGTCTCAAGTATTATGATGCATACTGAGCCGTCTGTGTGTGTTTTTATCCATGTCGTATCATTAGTTTTAAATATAAAGCTCTGTAATCTGACATCAGTCTGGCTTTGGGATAAACAAACAGTAAAGAAATGGTACAGATTCTGTCAAAATTGCTCGTAATTTTTTCCTCATCTCCTCTGAATATAAAAACAGTATTTTGAAAGAAGTCAGTATCTGTCTCATAAGACATATTTCTTATGAGCATGCTTGCTCTTAAAATTTGGGAACAGCGTATGTTAGATTAACATATCTTCATACAACTGTTCATATGTTATTGAATTTGAGCTCCACTGATGGCACTGAAAAGAATCATGTGTGGCCATCGTTATATTACATACTTATCGTGAATATCTCTATGTTAGGTTTAGGAAAAGACACATAGTGACAAAGTTCCTTCAAATTCAATTTTCCTTGGTTTTACCTGGGACACACACACTGATCTCCTGGGGGAAAGTCCTGTTTTTGTTTGATCCATCCACCACCCCAACCTGCCTCCTGATGCAGACCTTTGTTCTTTATGCAGCTTCCGTCTTTATTCCCATCGGCACATTGTTCATGTGATCTCAGCCTTTCTTATGTAATGGGTTATATACGAATTATGTTGCATTACTCTTTATAGTTATACATACTAACAGTGCATGAGAACAGCCTGGTCAGATAGAACTAAACACTGAAGATAATTTATAAGGTTTCGGAGCTTTAATCTGCATCTCATGGTCCATAAAAAAAAGAATTACTGTTGGTTAGGGTTGGTAATATTTGACTGCTTTGATAATGTGTTCTTTCTTGGATGTCAGTACACATTCAAGTGTCTAAAACAACCTCAACTGAATAAATGATTGTTTGAAAATGAGAGGAAGCCCAGAACTTAATCTTAAACCTCTGCACTTATTTGCTCTGTTTTTTCTCTCATTTTGCACTCGTTTTACAAGGAGAAAAGCTCACAACTGCAGGACCAGTTGAGAAGGACTTTGAATCTGCAGTGTATTCAGAGTGTGCTAATGTGGACTTAAGCCAAAAGCCAAGGGTGTAGCATGAAAAAATATGAGGTGCAGATGCAAAAGGCTTCAAGCCAGATCTTCCTAGTAGTCTTTAAATGAAACAAATGTTTTCCCTGCAGCCATGGCTTGTCGAGTAAAATTTCAGATGCCAAGAGTGAATGTTGAGAGCACTCAAATGCCAACAACCTTTTTAATATTTGTTTTACTCTTTCATACCCACTCTCTCTCTCGATGGCTCTAATCCTCCTCTCCTCCTTCAAGGAGCAGCTCCCTGCATTAAAGCCATCAGCCCCAGTGAAGGGTGGACTACGGGGGGTGCTACAGTCATCATCATAGGGGACAACTTCTTCGATGGTCTCCAAGTCATCTTCGGTACCATGCTGGTTTGGAGCGAGGTCAGTTTGCCACCAAACATCGTGCTGTCTCAATGTTGTTTCAACCCCTCAACTGTGTGCTTTTGCCCTCGGACCGTTGCTTGTAATTCTATATGAAAACATACTTTTTCCTCATGGTCGGGCTCTTGGCTGTGTGTGATCATGTGTGTGAGCGTGTGTGTTAATGTTTGTCTAAATGAGGTTTGCCTCTCTAATGAGTCCCCACCAATAAGCGACCACCGCCCCTCGCTACCTTCCTCACCCACACTCCCTCTGTCTCTTTCTCTGTGGAATACTGATCAAATCAGTAGATTTTGATAGCCATCGGCTTAATGCTCAGGAAAACACACACTAACACACACATACAGAGCTCACTGTCGTACTTTTACCCAGCGCAACTCCTCTACAGAATGTTTATTTGTCTTCTGACTCCACTCACCGTGTGTGCAGAGCGACGGTGGCTCCCTTCCAACAACAACACCCAGTGTGTGTGTGTGTGTGTGTGTGTGTGTGTGTGTGTGTGTGTGTGTGTGTATACTGGCATACATGGATGTGTGTGTGTGTGTGTGTTTGTGTGTGTTTGTGTGTGTGTGCGCGTGCGCGTGCGTGTGCTTCGAGCTGAGGGGGTTGTTTACAGTGTTGAGAGCCACACTTACACACACTAACATGTGTACAGAGTCTCAGTTTAGTTCAGTTCAGTTCAAACTGACTCAGCTCTCCTAATGTTCTTCAGACTGGCTCCTAATGGATTTTGGCCAACCAAATGTTTCATTTGTGCTCAACTTGATTATTGATTTCGAACGAAGACACATTTTGAAAAAATTTTGTCAGGGGAGAGCGATTGCAGGTTCGCCAAGTTCTGTTTGTCTGCAGCTCTCCCTCCTACCTACAGAATTTTCAAACCTGGGCCAAACAGTAAAAACTATTTTTGAAAACCGTCCACTAAAATATGATGCTGAAGACTTAGTGTTTGTCACATAGAGCTCAGTATAATGATTCATTTTTGTCTGGTATCAGCAAAGAAGCTGCAAAATTGGATTATATCTGGAGTCAAGTCAATTTTTATTTAAATAGCATCTGATTATAACAAATACTATTCTAGGACATTTTTCACATAGAGCAGGTTTACCCTTTTTACTTACTTAAAAAGATTTTTTAGCGCTTTACAGCTCTGTCCAATGGGGAACTGAAGCTGTTATATTGCTCTCTTAAGAGCCACCAGACTCCTTTGACAGAAACAGTTAGCGCACCGTAGTTGCTGGCCTACTGATGCAGTTAAGTTTGTTTGTTATTTTGTGACTTTAGGAACCAACTTAACATGACATCTTTAGCATCATGTGGGATTACATGTAGCACTGGCATGCAGAAACCTATGTAAGGTGGAAAGGGAAAAACCTTTTAAAAGGGCTTGAAAATATTGCATTTTGAGTCTAAAACACGTAGGAAGCTACAGAATGATATAAACTTTAAAAGCAAGCTTTTTAACAAAAGTGGCTTGTTGGTTTTTATTTTTATGGCATGCCCAATATTTGGTCCATGTCACAAGGCAAAGTTCCAGTAACATATCTGAAACCAAAACAAAACATGAATAGCAATGTCATATGTCTTTTTACAGGAATTCAGATTTATACAGATCAATATACAAAATTTCAAATGCGTTATGCTATTGGTTATACTCCTCCTCTTAGCTTAAACAAGAAAAAGGAAACTGAGTTTGCTGCAAACATCAACTTCAGATTGTAATCAGAAAATTCATCCAATCCAAATGTAAATACAGCTCAGTTAGATATTTATTTCACAATGTCAACAAGTGCAAATGCAATACATCTCCAATTCACTATGTAAAATATTCTTTAGAGTGGTGCTCCAGCAAGAGAGCTAAAAAAAAATACAGTAATGGTCAAAACTTTGGGAAAACAGTGTTTTAATGCATGGTGTAAACAACAGAACTCTGCTACACAAAATTGAGATTCAAAATGACAAAGAAACTTGGAAGTTATTTCAGTGATTGTAGTGATTTTGTAATAATTGAGCAAACAGCAGTTGCTGCCTGAATGCCTGAGAGCTTCATTATTTTGTCCCAGTGAGGCTATATGTGTGTTGGTGTGTGTGTGTGTGTGTACTGACTCCTGGTCCACCCTTTCCTTCCTTGTGTAGTTGATCACACCGCATGCCATCCGGGTGCAGACGCCTCCCAGACACATCCCCGGGGTCGTCGAGGTCACTCTGTCTTACAAGTCCAAACAGTTCTGCAAAGGCACACCGGGAAGGTTCATATATACAGGTAGGTCAACCACATACACAGACACACATATACAAACGCACATAATTGCTCTTTATTAAAGCATATTGTTATAATTTTTCTTCTGCTTTCTAAAGGGTATGTGTCATTTTCCTTAAAATGTGTTTGCATATACAAGAGCTGTTGCCTGTGTGTGTCTGCATGTGTGTATGAATAGCATCTGTGAGTTGCAGTTCACTCTCAGGCCAGACAGTGTTGAACTAATGACTGCAGATTAGTCAACATTAACGACCCACACTCGTTAGAATGCTGCCATAATCAGAGGCTCGTTAAAACCAGCTACAATTAAACAGTCTGCTCTTTATAGCGCTCCATACTGAAACTATTAGTGAAATCATCCAGAACACCCAGTTTACTAACACACACACACACACACACACACACACACACACACACACAAGTAAAACACACACACGTAAACACACACAATGTTGGAAACAGACTAGAGTGTGTGATTTCTGACCGGATTGTTGACCGTGAATGAGCGTTTTCCTGCTAAACTTAGTAGACGAAGAAAAGTGAGAAGAGAAAAAGAAAGCATGAGTGTGTGTGAGTGTGTGCGTGTTCATTTGGTTCGCACATACGTATGGAAACAGATGGAGGTGATGTGATGTCTGGTATTGATCTGCTCAACATGGCTCCATCACACTGTGATGATGACGTCATTCCCAGAGAGAAAAGACAGAAAAGAAAAACTGCCGTTGAATGAATTCTTTTGGGTACATTTAATGACCCAAAGATAAAGACGAGGATTTAAACCTGATCAATAGTGATGAAAAAAAGTCACCATGAATATATTTTCAGTTTTAGTGTTGGCGTCAAGTTCATGAAAGCTTTAATATTTCCTGCTCAAAATGAAAAAATGCTAAAGACAGTGATGAGTTTTATGTTTCAGGCTTTAGCTGCAGGCAAGACAAGATATATATTCTTGAGTTGTGTAGTTACATTATCCCAAATGTTTCCAACATTTCATTGAGTTGTGTGTAAATGGTGTCTTATCCCCTTTACCTTAAACATTGGAAGTGATATGAAACAATAGATAGTATTTGACTGTGGTCTTAAGAATGCTAATTTGCACAGACTGCTTAAATGGTTTACCTGTATTGTTGACCCGGTTGCCGTTGAACCACTCTGTAAACTATGGCCTGTTATTGTTTATCAGTTTGAGTGAGTTTTGTATGAATCCTGGCTATAAACCACTTACCCTGTAAGGGACAATGAAGATATTTTTGATTTTGGAAACACCAGAAAATACATCAGAGTTAGAGAGGAAGTTGTTGAGCCATCATCACGTTAGGTTATGTTACTTGCAGCTGTGTCATTACATGAACATGATTTCTGTCATGTTGTGTCACATGCATTTCCTTAAGCAATCATGGTTATTTAACAAAGAAGACAACAATTCCCATGATTCTGCGCTACGTCACATCTTCAAAGTCTGTCTTTTGTCTTTTTTATTGAGAGACCCCTACTAGCCAAAATTGCATGCCGTGCATTTAATTAATGTAGCATGTTTTATTAGAGGAGAACACCAAATTCAAACATGTTATTTCTTTGGCCGAGGAAAGTGTAACCTAATTTGTGAACACGAGCTACTGTTTCAAAGTTGTGATGAGCTATAAAGTATGGAGCTGCTATTTTATCCCAATCCATTGGCTGTGGAGAAGCTCCAGACTTTATATCCTATGATACCATAAATTTCAGTTTTAGCACTCTAGTTTTTGGATTTGGGAGAGTTGTTATTGTTTACTAATATTTTTTGAGACTGTCTCAGAACATGGGAATAACATGTTTTAATTTTGAAAATTGGCGTAGCTCCCCTTAAAAATCAATCAATGTGCTTTAAGTCACGTGTAGAAAATGATATGAATAAAATACAATAAAATGCAACAGAAGAGAAGAAGAAAAGCAGGGCAGAAGAAGTCAGGCAGTTTGGCTGACGAGACAAAGAAAACAGCTCCACCTACAGGAACTCACGCAAGAACGTAAAATGTGAGGAAATGGATTTCACAATACTGTGAATCTGGAAAGAGCTTTAAAAACTGCTAGAAATGAGTGAAACAAAACAGACGCAAATTATTGTTTCTGTTTCAGGTTTTTTTTAAAGAAGTTTGGAAGACTGAGACAAGTCAGTTTGAGTTGTGCTTCGTGTCTAAATGTCCCTGGTCTGTAGTTTCTTTGAGCACACAAAGATACTCGGCCTGTGTGCTTCCTTCAATGTTCTTCAGTCTAAACATCTTTGGTTTGACCCTGAGGCTAGCGGGCTGGTAATTGGTTCGTCTGGTGTCTAACTGCATCTCCTATTGGACGAAGATGACCCTCAGTGACCTCACGATTGGCTGATCGCTTCAACATGTGACCCAGGAAACGCGATCCGTTCCTGCGGTTGCCTGACCCCGCCTCAAGGTCGACTTCTCTCTGGAAGTCGCTGGTGAAAGGTCACGGCGGTGAAAGCTGATTGGCTGTTGAGGTTTCTCAGTACTGCTTAGCTGTGGTTGCCCCTGGGTGTAAGGACTGAGCAATTAAACACACTCACGCAACAACACACACATGTAAATGCACACAAAGCCACCCCTTGCATAGGGTCGTGTCTTACACAACTTACCACACACACACTTTCAAACAGGGGCAGGAGTTGAAAGTAATTGTAAATCAGAAAGATATGAGGAAAAGATGGTGAGTAGTCTGGTAAACAGATGGTCTACCACATACATACACAAACACGCATGCACACACACACACACACACACTCTCACACACACCGAGTGCCGTATGGCTGCTTCATCGGCCTGGTGGGAAAAATTAACATTCTCAACATCACACACTCCTATAAAAATACAATGGTACAAAGTGACAATCAATAAATGCTCTCTCACACACAGACGTTACACATGAGCACATGCACACATAGCATACACAAACACATACTCACTTATACTAGAGCTGATTTATCATCAGTGCAGCTGCATAAGAAAATCCATTTCTCCACTGTGGAGAAGAAACTTTTAGTAAAAGCTGAAAAAGCTTCACAGTTTTTCTGTTTTACGAGCGACTCAGCTTTCATTCATGCAGACACACACTGCGAGAAATAAAAGAGATTGAAATATAGAGGGAGAGACAGTAAAAAGAAAGAGAGACACATATAAAACGAGAGACAGAAAGGTGGACTTTTAAAACCAGATTGTAAAGTATTGATCGGCTCATAAGTGGATCACATATACTGAGACACACATGCAGATACACACATGTACATACACACAGAAAGTCACAGAGAGAAGAAGAGCTGGAGAGAAAGAGATCTCATCTCATAAGGGGAAGAATGAAGCAATAATTCAGTGGTATTGAACTGCTGGCTGGCCAGAGGATCGATCCCACCACACCTCCTCTCCACCTCCTCCTCCTCCTCTTCTTCTCCTTTTACATCAGTCCCGTCTGTCCTTTCATCCACCCAGCTTCAGCCTTGTTCTTCTCCCTCACCCACTTTTCCACTCTTTTGTTTAAACACTGCTAAATTAGAAAGTTGCCACCATTGTGTATTTAAAAAAACAGAAGAAATCCTAGATGTGCAGTTTCAATATCTTCCCCTTTTTCCACAATGCTTTTTCTCCCTGCCACCTCCCCCTCTTCTTTTCTTCTGTCTCGCTCCTTCTGTTCACATTTTATTGTGAAACAGGAGTGGAGGGTCTGTCCTCATGAAACTTCTATGAGTATTGATCTGCGGGCGGCTCTGGACTCTGAGAGGAAGAGTGAGGCTAGAGGGGGAGTGATGGAAGAATGGATGGATGAATGAAAGTGGCAGAAGGTGTAGTTAAGAAAGAGGGGGAAGGAGACAGAGCAGGAGAGGGAGGAGGGGAAGAGGTAAAGCAGAGCAGGAGGGATTCGTGCAGAGATGTTTTCATGGGCAGCAGGGTGGCAGAATGTGTTGACATAAAACAGGCTCAGCGTCACCAAATCACCTGCTGAGGCGTCTTTGGTTTTAGTTTAGGATATTATGAAAACACTAAGTGGACATTTTAAGTTTAGTTTAATTAAGACAAGTATAAGTTGCTGGAAAATGAGATATATTTTTTTGAAAACCTTTGCATATCCTTATATTCCAACACACTTCATATGTTTAATGTTGTTAGTCTTTAGCTAACTGTTGATCCCGCCTCTCTCGGCCTGCACAGCTCTGGACTTGAAAAATACAGCACTGGTTAATGTCTTTCTGACAAAGACCTCTGTGGTCTCTGTGTTGACTGTTGTCTTTGTAAATCAATAGTAGAAAGAACGTGTTTTAGTGTATTTGTCATCATCTTCAGCCAACATGTCCTTATACCTAAATGACAGAGTAGGTTGTTTGCCAATGAGTCCTAAAATGTCATATATTACCCCTTTCCCACCAAAATTATTGCATGCACACAGGTTTTCAAACATGGGTAAACCTGCTAAATATAGACAATCGACTGCAGCTGCCTTTCTGTCAGCTTTTATGTGTGTGTGTGGGTTGTTAAGTTGGTGTGTCCGTGCGACCTCACGGACACGTCGGAGAACAGGTAAACAGTAGACAGCAGCAGGAACAGAGGTCTTTGAAAACTTTACAGTGGTTTCTTCACTTGATATATTTCTTATTTATTCAGTCTCTCTTTCAAAGTCAGTGCAGACTAACTTGAAATAATATTTTAGCGCTGCTTACGAGGAGATGGACGGTAATGATGCTGTGTCATTGCATTTTGCCGGTTAAGGAGCTGAAATTAATGCGTTCACCTGGATGTGATGTTCTTATCAGTGCTGATAAAAAAACAGTGTCTACTGCAGAAGTCATTTCACCCTGGTGTTAATGCAGATCGTACGCATTGTCATTGCATTAAAAAGCTGAATTTTAGCGGTTGTTAGTGAGTTTTTTGTGCAGTGAGAATGAGGCATATGACAGTTAAAGAGTACCAGCAGACACACATACTTAACAAATCCTACTCATAGAGTTAACACCTTCCTGATCACTTCCATGACAATCATGTCAGAAGGGGATGGCTTCATAGCCAATATGGAGAGAAGAAATGCTGACAGCATCCTCTTACTATTTCACTGTACATGGTCATATGCATATTGTTTTAAGACTCTCCCTTTAAGCATGCAGTGGTTCTTGGGAGCTACTTTGGAAAACATGTAAATATTAGAGAGTATTCATAAATGTATTGCTGGAAAACACTCTTAAGTAAGATAAAGACATTATTGGTAAACAGGACCGTTTTGTCGCTTAAGATGGATGTTGGGTAGTTGATCGGAGTTTTTCAGCAGGAGTCTCACATCTCAAAACTGTGTCACCAGGAAACCCATCTGTAAGGTTGGAGATAAGTGTTTTCTGGTTTGAGTGTGACCAAGTGTTTCTGGATGCACAATGGCTGTTGTTACTGTTACCTTTTACAGCTGATGTGTAATCAATTGGGCGGCTTTGGCTGCACTGATACTGTTTCTGTTTCTTTGCAGAAATAAATCGTTGTAGAAACCTGACCTTTTGTCTTCAAAGTACACATACACTCTCTGACACTAGCCTACACAAACATACACACAGAACTACACAAACCTATAAACACACACAAACGTTCACAAACCATTCAGTGATTTATATAAAGCATATTCTATTAATAAAGAGTCAGTTGGAGAACCTTTAGGCCTAAGGCATCGAAACCACCCAAGGTCATCCTGTTATGTACATCATGTGTCTTTGTGTCAGTTTGTGTGTGTGTGTGTGTGTGTGTGTGTGTGTGTGTGTGTGTGTGTGTGTTTTATTAGAGTTGGCATTGGTTAAACGTCTCCAGAGATGTACAGAGAGTGGATCTGACACTGGCAGTTAATTCTGACAGTTGATATCCCACCGACTGTTAGGCAGCTGTTTCTTTAGTTTTGTTCTCCTCAACCATAACTTTTTTCCCCTTTATTTATTTATTTTTTTGTTGATGGTTTACAAATGCTCTCTTCTCCTGTCCGTATCCTCTCAAATTTGTCTCTCATATAAATCTTTTAGTCTCTTTTTAAAATCCTAAAATCATACCTTGTACAGAATTTTTAAAAAGTTTCCTCAGCATGGGGAAAGTATTGTTCATGACACAAGATCTGGCATTTTTACAGCTCACAATTTATGAAGTTATGTTGCTAACAAATTGAGTGGTTTAGGACATAACAAAAACCAGAAACTTGGGTGTGATGTGATAATAAAACAGACATACATATAAAACACAAACACTCACACTCATGCACACACATGTGAAAAGAAAGTAGAAAACAACACATAAGACATTCAGCTGCAAGTAATTTATCGTTGCTGAATGTGGAAAGTACCAAATATCACTCCAGCTGCACACTTGGACATCATACACACAAACACACCCTCTGCACCCCACACCTACATCTCCTCATGTAACACAGCCTCTCTCATTTTCTCTCATTTCTCCTCCCTCCATCTGTCATCCATACACACACATATGCAGTAACTTAAGCATTGGAGGTTCAGCACAACGGGGTAAGGACACATGTTCAGTACAGACAATAAACACACACACACACACAATACAGACAGAGAGCTTTCAGAGCCCGACTTGATTGACATAATGATTGGATAAAGACTGCAGAAGAATGTAACTGCAACATTAAAGTGAAGAGTAAGCATTCCTTTAAGACCCTTTAAATTGTACCTGCAGTGTTATTATCATATGGATGCTTTTGGCTCCATTAGTTACTCCACCTGGTCGATCAACCTCCAAACATTTGCATGTTGCATGTTGTTGGGTTGCTGCCACTGATCCATCAATGGCAGTATCCGTGTTTTAAAGTGTTAAAAGGATCACTTGGCTTAAATTTCCTCATTTAACTCTTATGGTATTTAGTAGGGCTTTACCTGGATCAGAATTTTCTTAAGTTGAGTCTGAATTGCAAGTTTAAGATCAAACATTCAGCTCTTCAACTCTCTGTGTTATTTTCTTTAAGACACTTTAAGCTTCAGGTTTAACTACAAGACCAGCCCAATCCCAAGAATAAAGTATTGGCAGTGTACATTTCTGCAAACCAGGAATACATCACATTTGTATGTTTCATGTGTATCACATCAACATCATTTCTAAAGTAAAATATGAGCTAACTTTGTTAACCATACGTTAACCACAGCATTGATGAAATGGCAAGTTTCAACGTATTTGCTACATAATAACATACAAATGTAACGTAGGCTCTTCGTGGTCGGCAGAAATGTATGCCGCCAACATTTTCCTGGTGATTGAATGAACAAGGTTCATGTTCTAATGTGAGAAACTCAGGTGTCTTTTATTATTATCTGTAAAGTGCAGATGTCAGATTTACACACCATTTACTTATAAAATCCTATTACATCAGTAAAGCAGAGTGATTTGGCTGACAAAACAAGCTCAACTTGAGTGACCTCACGACTTATGTTTCAAATCACCAACATTTAAGAGCAGGAGTTTACCAAAGATTTGCAGCTCATGTCCAACAACTCCAAAGCATACAAGCCCAACAAGAAATTACAGATCTGCTTATCAGCAAACAAAAGTCACACATTTTCACACCAGCAGCCTCCAAGAAGTCCTCCCCTGTTGTCCACTGAGCAACTTGAGAAAATCCAGTAAAAAACTCCACAGTAGTTATTGAAAGATGTGATTTCCCCAGTTACAGTTTCCCAGCCAGATTTTGAACTGCCGACCTTTCAGTCACAAGCCCGCCTCTCTAACCTCCAGGCTTCTGTTGGCTTTTAGAGATCATGCTGAGCAGGTTCATTATTTTCCAACCCAGTCTTACAAAAAACCTACTTGATACCAGCGTGGTGCTTGGGAACAAAATGTCACAAAATGGGATGTCATCCTTTCTCCTCACTGCTCGTATCCCTCCCCTGCTGATTGGCACAGATGTTTTGATTCTGTGTCTGTTTATCATGTGTGCAGGCCCAGGTTGAACACCAACAGCATTAAATGTGCACCGTGTAACATTTAACACCCATAATCTGCTACCATGTTCTTGTAGATACAGGCTTTCGAAGCTTTAAAACCAAACAGTTGGCTGAAATTGATAAGACAGGAAACAGGGTGAAGTGAAAGAAGCCGTTAGTATGTTTACTTGATTCTATGTCACCACAACATGTGTGCACACAAACATTAGACTTTGTGTTAATTTAATGCAAGTTAACAATGTTATATGTGAAATCCTACAAGACAGTCTGCATAATCAGATTTATCTGAAGACTAAAGTAGATGAGTCAGCTCTCTTTTTTCACATCAACACTCATGTGCAGATGGTGGAAATACAGAAAAAAAATAGTATATTTTAAAACACAAGTCAAAGGCGAACTTTGGACATCCCCGTATTAAATGGGGATAATAATTCAGAGTTGCGTTTTCGAGTTGTTTTACGGTGCTTAGCACTGTTTTTCTCAAAGATCCAATGAAATTGATTTTAAGTATATGCAGTTATGAAGGAAAGACAAGATTGTTCAAGTATGCACAATGATTTTATGGGTTGGACTTTAAAGTTGCAACAACAAATGCAGGTTGAGGAAACCACTAAATATGCATTGTTTTCCAGACTTTTCCAGGAAGTGAAGAATACTTTATTCATTCCTAATTGGTGAAATCAGTTTCTACATGCTGTCGTTTTTAGTCATTACACACAGAGGCCTGAAACACTCACATACACACACACAGAACCTACAAACAGGCATTAGTCAGAGCGAGGCTGCCAGTTCAGGTGAAAGTGAACTGGCATAGCGAGCAGTGCTCACTCCGCACCGTGGTCCTTTTGGGGATTTCACAAGATCTTTAAGCAAATTCTTGATAGGATAATGTCGGAAACCTTCTATAGCTAAACTAATAAACAGCCATTCTTATTCTTATTTTACTTATTCCTCTCTCTGTTTCTGTTTATCTTCTGCAGCACTGAATGAGCCAACCATTGACTACGGTTTCCAGAGGCTTCAGAAGGTCATCCCTCGGCACCCTGGGGACCCAGAGAGGCTGCCAAAGGTACCGGGCATAATTTACATTCACCTTTTGCATATTTAGCTGATACCTTAACTGGACAATGAACCTTGAATGGGTAGAATTTCTTCATCTCTTGCTTAAGGGCACTTCAAAAACACAGACACTGTAGATCTGACAGAGATCAAACTGCTGCACAGAGTCGCTCTGCTATCAAAGAACAAGCTCACAGAGATGTACGCACATTAATTCAAAAGACGAAGAACAAAATAATTTTGTGTTTACGTTTTATTTGTTTGTTTTGTATGTGTGTTATTTTTATATTTCTAAGCAGAATATGTGTTTTCAAATCTCCTGTGGGTTGCGTTTTTACCTCTTCGTGAACTCTGTGTGTGTGAGCTGCTTAAACCCGTTTACGGGGTGAGCGTTTGAATCTTCTCCAGATCAGAGAGTCATATCTGATTATTTGTTTATCAGCTGGAGATCAAGCGAAGTGTTTAGAGGATCAGCAGATGTAAACAATTAGCACCAAACGATGAGCGCGGCTTTGATACCAAACCCTGTCATCTTGATCTGTACATGCAGGGTGACTTTTTCGAAGTGCATGTGTGAGTGTGAGAGTATGTGTGTTTGAGCTCACTGAGCCGACCCGATTCAGCTTAGATCTCGTCTGTCTGGGTGGGCAGGGTCATGACCTTTTACACAGCTGCTGTCGATTGGCTTCCTTCCTCCACTGGATCTGACCCAGGATTGGCTGTCTTTGTTGTGACATCATAAATAACGGGCGCTGGTCATGATGTGATGATGTGGCTATGACACAGTATCATCACCATCGTGCCGACACCCTGGCCCCAGATTAATGTGTTCAATCAATGTAATGTGCATCATTAATGTGGGAAGGTGCCGTGTACACCATGCAAACAAATCTGAAATGTTAAAGTTTGTTAAGTCAGTGGATTCATAGTCGGGAGTATTTATTATTTCATGTGTTTACATTATAACCCTAACCCTAATACTGGTAGTAAATTCCACAATCAAGTTTGTAAACAGGAAAATTACAGTGAGGGTCGCGTGGATGATGGGAACTAAAACCTCAAAGCTATATTGGGTTTAACCCCCTGAAACCTAGATTGACAGTAGTTTTTTTAAGTTAGTTCTTTTCTGTGTTGGGATGCCTCTCACAAGCCATCTAACCCTTGAAACCTAAATAAATAGGTTTGATTTCTTTCAAAAACATGAGGAAAAAAAGAAATGAGCAACTTGACACTTGAAATGTCCTGCAAAATTACAGGAAATTAGTCAAAGGTGAGAAGAAAATTACCTACAATTAGTTGAGAAAAAAGAGGATAATTGTGTCCATAAAGCTGTGTGTAAAATTATTATAACCACATATTTAAAATTATGTTACAGGAAAATATGTATAATATATATATATAGCATATATATAATGTAGTGTGTATATATATATATATATATATATATATATATATATATATATATATATATATATATATATATATATATATATATATATATATATATATATATATATATATATATATATAGATAGATAGATAGATAGATAGATAGATAGATAGATTTTCTTAGGACTTTTTTTAGGTCGTTTTCTTTTGTTTTTTACTTTTATTTTATTGCTTATGAGTGCAATGCAGAGCAGTGGCGATTAGCTAGCTAGTTGGACATGGATATGAATGTTGGAGAATTCACACTTTGGGGCCACAGAATGTTGAGGAACTGTTACTGAAGGTATAATTGATTATGTTAACAGATTAGGTAAAAAATAATCCGTTGATGAAGTGTGGTCAAATTCAGGCCAGTATCCTAAAAGTTATGTCCACATTGGCCAATTGAGCAGCTCAAGGTTTACGATTATTGCCAGCCCTTAGTGCCAGTGCAGGAAGTGGTGGGCCTTGAGGCTGCAAGTAATGATTATTTCTATAATCTATTAGTCTGATAATCGTTTTCATGATGAGCTGTTGATCTCATTAGACATCAGAAAATTGTAAAAGTGCCCTTCACAAAGACCCGAAGGTGATGTAATCAGATGTCCCATCTTTGTCTTTTCAAAGCAGCAAAGTCTCATATTATTGAAACTAGAACTTGATTTGAGCCAAAGTAAACACTGTAGCACAATTTAAATAGAGCGACAGTTCTACTATAACTACGTCTGATTCATTGTGTCATAAGAGGGAGCTGGTGTTGAAGGGCATCGGACAGGTTGAAAAAGTTTTCTTTAAGCAACATGAATTGTGCAAAAGGCAGTAGGAGTCAGGAGTCGAGTTGAGAGATGAAGTCAGCCCATCAGAGGAAATTTAAGCTCTTTTCAAAGCTTTTACCTACATTATGACTAGGCTTGTTATATTTAGAGCAACTTACAATGAGTTTTGCAGAAAAATCTGCTCAGAAAATGATGTTAGCAACCCAGAGTGTGTGATATCATAAGTGATGTTAGTTTCCACCTTCTAGTAAAGGCTTAGTCAGAGCAAAAGAAGGATTGACTCACTTTTTCATGAATAAACAAACACACACAAACACACACCTGTGTGCACAAACCCTCACTCGAGTTGTGAGAGATTTACAGAGCATGACACACACCTTGTTAACACAGAATATGCAATGCTTCCTGCTTTTCCTCTCTGTATTTCCTCTAAAATGTAAGGGGAAAATAAAGCTTTACCACTTTTGTTAGATTTATTTATACAACAGATAATTTGATCCAAGCAGTCTCATTGCTCCAAGCGGCAATTTGAGCTGGTACTTCCTATAAGCGTGCTAGGAGAATAGAATAAATGTTGTTTGTACTTAACTAGTTATTTAATTTTCTTTTATTTTTATTGTTGCTATTATGTTTCTGTTTTTTTTTTTGCATTCCTCTATCCTGTTGACAGTACATATGCATTCAGTAAGCCAAAAAATTCATTATGACATTTTAACAGTGACCCGCACAGAGGAGTTAGCATTTACTGTGCAGTTTAATAATGGTAAATAAAAGGGGGAAAAAATGAAAGATATTCCTTTATGAGAGCTCTAGCCAACATATTTTCTTTTGTGGCTGTGCTTGTCAGAAAAAATAAAACAAATGAGCATCTTACTTGTACTAAATGGTTCCAAATACCTTAAGAACCAAATATTGATATCACTTCTAACCCGAGTCCACCATAAAGCACTTTAGCATTATTAAAAAAAAAAAATTGGCATTTCAAGGCCTGATCGTATTTTTCTTATTTCCGTGGATTACCAGTCAAGTTTATTATAAGCAACATGATGTCACACAAGATATTTCCAGGCAAAACTACAAGAAGAACCACCAAGCTGCTGGAAATGCAACAAGAGTAGCTGGATGCATCGAACGGGTATCTGGTTTAATCAGTGGACGATAGAGAGTAGATTCAGTGCCAAATGTGGGTAACTTCCAGAGCCTTTCCATTATGACAAAATAAATGCACGTAAGAGGAAGCAGGAGAACGGAAATGTCAGAATTCAGATTTTGATTCGGATTTCGGTTGAAGGCTTTCTCTGAACACACAAGTTGGACATCAGATCTCATCTTCTTTTCGCTGCTAACTGCGTCGTACTGCCAGTGCTCTCTGTTTGGAGAAATGTTTCTCTTACGTATATGTTTCTGTTGTGTGTGCTTGCGTGCGCGCTTGCGTGTGTGCTTGCATGCGCACGTGCCTGTGTGTGTGTTTGTATTCGTGTGTGCATTCCTGGGTAATTCATCATAGTGTAGACTAGTGGTCGATCGAACCCTGAGACTTTATTACTGCTGCCCACCAGCAGTCACTGTGTGTGTGTGTGTGTGTGTGTGTGTGTGTGTGTGTGTGTGGGTGTGTGTGGGTGTGTGTGTATGTGAGGGAGAGAGAGAAAGAGAGAGAGACTGTAAATGTTTTTGTCTCATCTGTATTTATTTGGATGCTGGATGCATTTGCGAGCAGTGTCAAAATATTCTTCTTTGTCTTGTGTGAGGAGGTTATCGTGTGTGTGTTTTGATGTGGGTGGGTGACTGAATATATCGGGTGTGTTGGTTGGCGCCACACACACACTTGCCGGCTCGTTGCGAGTATCGATCAGCCCTTTTATTGAAGTTATGAGAGTTTTCTACAAGTACTATAAAGAAGACAGCCAAACAGACAGGCAGAGAAGCAGACAGACAGACCGTGCAGTGAAGTGTATGAGAGGATTACCAGTGGACAGCCGATTCTTTAATTGTTCAGTGAACATTTAGGGGATTTTGCTTGCCACACACACACACACACACACACACACACACACAAACACATACACACACACCAGTGTTCAGCTGCCAGTTTGTGTCACTATGATCTCCTCTGAATCCATCCATATGCGCACATACAGTTACTGTACACAGTGACATACATAATGTACAGTGAAGTCTGAAAACACATATTGGTGAATTCAGAAAAGGGATTGTACAACAAAAAAGTAAGACAAAAAGACATAGTATTTCTCAAAGAACTCACAAAGGGTAAATTGCAACATTAATTGTGCTGTCAAACAAATAAAGTTTTGATGCTCCTGCGTTATAGGTAGGTAATATGCATATATTTGGTACAAAGTTGGTTAGTTAAAATCTCAAATATCGTTTCTCCTGGGCTACACGTCAGAACCTGTGCTTGCTGTTTGAAAAAAAATTGTTTTCTTTGTCTCTGCCACGCTGCATATTGTGTTCTTGGCACAAACGAAACATTCATACTTTGCTACATGTGCAATTGCACTCAGCTGCAAAACTTCATGGCTGTGTTTTTGTTGTTATATTATTATCAATGCAATTAACTGTGCTATCAACAGCCACAACCCATTCTTTGTGAATATACTCCATAGACTGTATTTTCATTGTCCTGTTTAAAAGAGTTTAAAGTTGCATGGAACAGTTTGGGACTTTACTGTTGTAAAGTCAGGGACTTTTTTCTGGAGTACTCCAGACACGGTAGACACTCCCAGACCTGGAGCTTCACAGTTTACAAGTAAAATTAATACAAATGCTACAACAAATATTAGATTCTTTTAAATGCAGTATTTTTTTTTACATTCAGTAGCTTCAACAAGCTAAGATGTTAAATAATCAAGAACTAGATTTGGCTATGAAGCAGTTTATATACTATAATCTGCTGCTGATCACCTGTGTGGGCGATCGGCCAGTAACTAAGAGAGTAAGAAGCACAAATGCCTCTTTGGATGCAGAAAGAAATCAATCACCTCTCTTGGCTTGTAGCCCTCTTCACTGCAGCAAAAACATTGTGGGAGAAAAAAACTGCACTGATAGACAATAACTGCCCTCTCAGGTTTTGGATTATGTTCTGAAACTTAATGATTATGTGATCTTTTTGCACAGATTGCACCCTTGCATGATGATTTTACTTGCATCAACACTGGGCCAAAATAATGTTTCCATCCACTTTCATGTGGTCTTTATGGGTATTTTCTTGTGGTTCCTTGTGAGTGGACGCTTGGGAAATTAAAATTGAATGCAGAATGCAAGACATTGGGAAGACATTTAGCAAATAAATCATGACATAAATCAAGCGTGTGACTTGACAAAAACACCAAATCTGTAACATTCCTGAGATGAAACAAACATAAATGGCACATTTCCATCATAATTACCACATGGTTGTCTGTTACACTTTAAATTACGTCATCTCATCGCCACCTCTACTCTTGCAACTGACAAAACATATCCTCATACAACAGTATTAGGCAAGTGAAGTTACATGGGTTATAGGTTTAGGAAAGATATACGGTGATGATGTACTAAAAAATTATTCAAAGTTCACTTGGTTTCACACAGTTTCGAACACCCATCTCCCAGGGAAGGTCTTGTTTTGCATACAAATTGTGGTGCATTACTTTTGTGGGTATACATATAAACAGTTCATAAGAACAGCCAGAATGGCAATTGAGTGGAGAGTATTTGCCAGTATAGTAGTGGATGGAATTTGTGTTACATTCATACCTACATGTACATTTATCAGAAAAGTCTGTTGTATGTAACCTTGAAATACAGTCAGATTCATGTAGCTATTGGATGGTTATTTCTCATAATTAGACAGTGTGGAATATTAATGTATTTTACTCACGATTAGAGTAATTATTTAACATAACAGAGGAAACAGCCAGAACTACTATTTTAAAGAAATCATTGTACGCAGACATGTGTGTTTTTTCAGTGAAGGTTTGAACGGTTGACCAGTGTGTGTCACCCCCGTTAGACTGGTGACTTTCTCTGGTGACTCACTCAGCTGACATCTGTGCGCAACTCATTTTGATGATGTCATGCATTGTACTGAGGTCATGTCATCAGCATCACCAAAATGAGTAATCCTGGAGATGCATGAACACACAGACATGAAACCATGAAACTCTCAATATACAGTATATCTGCATTACTCACTTATGTGCACTTAAACTCACAGTGAAAGAGATGAAATCTGAAACCACACATCCTAATACCATCAACATATCAGTAGATGTTCCTAAAAGGATGTGTGTGTGTGTGTGTGTGTGTGTGTGTGTGTGTGTGTGTGTGTGTGTGCACGCATGTCAATACTTGTATATATGTGTGTGTGATTGTCTTCTACATCCCTCTGAGCCTACATGTACAGTATGACATCATCGCTGTGCAAGGTGTGACCCTGCATGTACGGCATCCCTAATGGGACATTAGAAGCGGATCAAGCGGCTAATGTACCAGCATTAGGGAGGAATAAGTCATGTGTGTGTCATGTCTGTACTGGCCTGGCACACGCACAACATACACACACACACACACACACACACACACACACACACACACACACACACACACACACATCTGACCCCACAGATACTCTGCTCAGCATTTCCTGGTGCTAATGCATACAACATGTATGTGTGTGTGTGTGTGTGTGTGTGTGTGTGGGTGAGTGAGTGTGTGTGTAATGTATGGTTATCACATTAGGGCTGGTCATAACTCAGACAGTAAAAGCACAGAGACGTCTCCTGTTATTCTTTCTCTCTGCCAGCAGATCTGCTTTTTCTTTCACTCATCATCGTTGTCACTGTCTGTCTGCATATTTATCTGAAACAGTCAAGAATAGATTATATGAAAAAAAAGGCTGATGATGAGTTTAATAAACTCACATGCTTTCAGTTTGAAAATCATTTTTAAAGACTGACAAGACATGACAATGACGAGTACATGTCAGGCGTATAGTCCATAAATATTTGACAACAGACAAAGACAATGTAGGACAGTCACATGAATCAAGGCGAACATTTTACTTTTAGATTAAAGCTTTAAAATTAGACTTTATAGCAACAATTACAGGAATCAAAGAAAAGGCAGAAATCTGTGATTAAAACAGACACATTTCAGAGTTGGTTTTCGTCACTCTGTTGTCATAATATTATCTTCTGTAAACCCAGACAGCAAGTGATGGACAGGAGAATGATGAAGAGGGTCAATCCCAAACAACCCAGTAAAAAAAAAAAATGATATGGTGATTTGCATGACAATGCATGGCATCTAGATCAAAATTGGTCTAAATGTGTCCTGAGCAAACTTTATTTGCTGATGAAGGCTGTGAAATGCTGGATAAAAGATAGTGAGTGGACCAAAGATTAAAATTATATTGTCAAACTACTATGTCAAAAGTCAACCTTATTATCAAATCTGCCATATGTAGAGGACATAGAGGGGATTGAAATGCAGTTTCTCCGAGACACACGATGTAAATATGCAAGTAAACAAACAAAACAATATAAAAAGGAGTTAAGAACTAAATAAAACTAATAAAATTAGAGTTAAGGAAAGCACATATAAAAACACACAAGCACAACTTTAAGTATAAATGGGAAGTTTTTTGCTTCATTTATCAGAGAATAATTATTGTGCAAATGGGATAAAAAGCGCAAATGTAATAAAGAATTAAAAAGTAATGTCAATTGTGTCAGTAGTGGATTTCAGTAATACACTTATGCCGTTTAAGTGTATCGGTTGGTTGAAAACTGTCAGTTAGAGAGTAAAGAAGTATACTGATAAACTCTGGTGTCTTATTTTATAAGTTATTGTAACTGATTATCTGATGTGCACAGACTAATATCGGTACAGTTCACGCTTTGAGGTTTACAGCAAACCTGTTCTTATTCACGTGTCAGGCAAAGCATTGTTCCTCAAACAGGCTACTTTTACTGAAAAAGACAAATATACAACTTTAATTTGAAATAATCCATTGAATTTAATAAACATTTGCTGCGAACAAACCCACTCAAGTTTGACAACGCTGCACAGAGGCCTCCAATTATTTTCAAGTATTTTCATAAGGGTGTTGTGTTAGCGAGGGTGGCTATGCCCTCCTTGATGACCCCTTGGCGGAGCCACTGATTTGGGACCTATTAACATTGAAATGTAGCCCTTAAAAGGCTGTTAAAACAACAGTTTCTGTCATCAGTAACCGATGTGTAAAACATGTTTACTTTTCGCCCACTTATTCCAGTTTTATCATGGGCACATTTTTATCCATTGACATGCAAATCATCACATCAAGGACACAAACAACATTTTGTGCAGCATTCTGTCACTAACCCAGCTCAGCAGTTTGAACTGATACCTGAAAGATATGTTCAGTCCCCAATATCATTTTAATTTTGCAGCTACAATTAAATGTATTTTTTGTTGTTGCTGCAGGCAATTCTATTGACAAAGTTTAGGCCCTCAGGACGTCAAAGCCGGATTATTTTAGACTTTTAATCAGTTTTGAAACACAAATGACGCTAACAAAATCAAGCAACACTTCCCTTCTCATTCATATCAACACACTGCAGCTGGAAGCATTATTCATTTGTATTGAGCAGGAGGTAATCCGACAAACAATGCTTTCTTATTTACAGACGCAACCTGGGAGAGATTAATTAGGTGATTCGAGTAGCTGTGTCTCTAAATATGTAGAGACGTAAACAGGCAAAGTATTCAGAGTGCATCGATCCCGGCAGTCAGAGGCTTTGAGTGATTTAGTAGCAGAAGCCTGCAGACCTGATAATGATGATGTTACCAGAGGATCATCTTTCCTTCCCGTTTATCAGCTACCGCCTTACTGGAACTGCTCGAACATTTAGGATCAGGTTTCTGTGAGTGTGTGTGTGTGTGTGTGTGTGTGTGTATGTGTGTAAGTGTGTGTGTGTGCGTGAGCCGTTCAGCTCACCAGTCTAATAATGAGAGGTTAACAGAGAGCCAGCCTGGCCATAATAATGTGTAAAAGATTGAATTTAGCACCATGGACAGGCACACTAAAACTGCTGACTGGCTCTGTGACCTCTCATATCATCACACACACACACACACACACACACACACACACACACACACACACACACACACACACTGATGGAGAGGCAATATGTTCCACCAGGCACAAACTCAAAAGGAGCTCACATGCAGCCAACCATAAGTGTGTGTGTGTGTGTGTGTGTGTGTGTGTGTGTGTGTGTGTGTCACACAGTCTAGGTTAATGCTGTGAAGCACAGAGTAATTTTCTCTCTGTCGCCGGGTGGCCTCACGCTGTGGAAACGACAACACATTAACTGTTAAACAAGACACCTTAGACCCCGGGGTGGGAGAGGCTGAGAGGGTGGGCGGGTGAGGAAGAGGGGAGAAACAATAAAGAGACTGAGAAAAAGAGAGAATTGTAAAGGGGCTGGTGGGTGGGAAAAATATGAAAGATAATTCCCAATGTGGAGGCAGAGTGGGAAGAAGGGAGCGGTGGAGGAAAAAGGTGAAAATGGACTACGGGAAGCAGAGGATGAGGAGGATGTGGACACAAACATTAAATTTCTCAATAATTGATTCCATGAACCCGGGAATAAAATGAGTGAACTCCGAGCCAAATCTAGTCCTTGTTCATCATTACAAACACTGTAAAGAGGATTTTAGATCATAAGATGTGGAAAAGAAAAAAACTAAGATGTTGCCCTTTGAAGGGCTGTCACTCCAGAACAGCTCACATTGGATCATTGTGGTATGATCTGAACAGCAATGCACAGCAGAAGAGCCTACAGAGCACTTTAGATTTACTTTAGAGTATATTTTAAATGCCTGTCACTTCAAAATGTCATTTAGACACAGAGAAAAAAAAGAGGCATAAAAGCACTTGACTTGACAGCAGATAATCTGCCTTTAAAAGGAGTGAAGAGCAATTTGTTTATCCTGAATAGATGGTGAAATGGATGATGGGTGATGTGTGTTGGGGAGAGGAAGGAGGGGCCAAGATTGCACATGTGTTGTTTTTTTTTTTTTTAACAACTTTTATGTGATTTTATGTGTCATTGTGCATCTGCTTTTATGTCTTCACATGCATCTAAAACCTTCTTTTTTCTCTTTCTTTCGCACAGGAAGTTATTTTGAAGAGAGCAGCCGACCTTGTAGAAGCCCTCTATGGTTTGCCCCATAATAACCAGGTAAGCAAAACACACAAACACACACACACACACACACACACACACACAGAAAAAGAAAATAAACATATTTGTTGTGTTCATTTGTACTTTTTCTTTTTACTTTAACTTCATACTATACTAGCCCTTACTAAGTATGTAGCCTACTGTTGCATGAAGTATACATGCCATTGGGACATACAACTTTGTCATAGCATTGAGCTTTGAACTTTGACCCCCTTGCTCAACTATCTGTCACAGTCTGTAGTGCGAAATGAATGTGTATTTATTAATTCATTATAAACATGAGCAAATATGCAACAGTAAAGGCCCAGACAGACAAAACTGACCAACAACTGACTGGCGGCATGGTGTGTCAGGGCTTTTACGCTTGAGTGGGCTGCCATCCATCATTGCGGCTTCTGTCAGCTGTCATTAAGCAGTTATCATTCTGTGACTCAAACAATATGATGCGCAGAGGCTTGTGTGTCAGAATAGCCTTAAAAACATGCTGGCTTACATACTGCAAAATCCAACCGTATGTAGAAGAGCATCCTGGTATTTTCGGCACACTGCATTTGACATACCATGTATTGAGACAATACTAAATCTTTTTTTCTCTTACTATCTTGTATGGTAGCATGAATATTGGGATGCACAGGTTATTTTAGTTTTCATGTTTGTTGTAATCATTCTTTGTGCTTTCCTCTTTCTGCAGGAGATCATCCTGAAGCGTGCTGCGGACATTGCAGAAGCTCTCTACAGCGTGCCACGAGGACACACCCAGCTCTCCGGCTCCACCCACAGCGGCATGATGGGGGTCAACTCCTTCACTGGGCAGCTGTCCGTCAACGTCTCTGAACCCCCACAGGCCAATCAGGGTAAGACTTTAAGACTAATTTTTAAATGACAGTAAGTTTGTTAAATACACGTCACCACTTCCAACTTTTCTCTTGTGTATAATCAAAGATGAGTTTGTTTGCCTTTTGCTCCTCCAAGGAGATTAGGCCATTCACAATGTCTTACATTTCACTCGGTTGTCATGCAGTCCCTGGTCCTCCAGGTTAGGAGTTGGCTGTAGGGCTAACTATCCCACCCTGTAAAAAAAGAGTTAGTTACAAAAATATTGACAAATGAAAACCAAATCACAAAGTCTTACTGCAATTCTGAAATGTCTGCAACATCAACTGTACAACTTGTTGCTTATAAATATTTAAAAAATGATAAAGTTATTTATTCCTCTATTGGCCACCATATGTGTCCACTGCTCAGCAATTAATTTTTTAGATCTGTAAACTTTCTCCATTTCAGGTTGGCCTCAGTAAACATAGTTACAGATATAAATTTCAGACCGTATCCCTGTGCAAAACAGCCCAATTTACATTGTGAATGATCTGTGTTCACATTGCTTTGAACCATCATCCCATGCTCCTCTTTTCTCTCACTTCCTGCAGGTTTCGTGCGCAGCAGCAGTAGTGTGTCCCCTCATGGTTACGTGCCCAGCTCCACGCCTCAGCAGACCGGTTACACTTCAGTCACCAGCACCATGAACGGCTACACTAACAACACGGGCATGACCAACCTGGGAGGCTCGCCCACTTTCCTCAACGGCTCCGCAGCCAACTCGCCTTACGCTAGTGAGTGTGAATTTTACACACACACACACACACACACACACACACACACACATTCACTCGCGCACTAAACACTGTGAAAGAGCTTGTACCAAGCATTACTAAAGTTTCTCATTATACCACTTAAAAATGCAGTTACATAGCTGCCAGTGTGATTACAGGTGCTCAACACTGCATACATGCATGAAGATCTTACACATTGTACCTCCACACGTCTGTGGACAGGAAGTGAAAGTCTCTGATCTGCCAAGTGGAGATTCCCCCATGGGGCTCTCTGTCTCTATGTCTTCAAAAATGATCACCAACTTCATTTTGTCCTCCGTCCATCTTCTCCCTCCTTCCCTCGCTTCCTTTCATCTGACAGCCACACCTCTTCTCTCTCTGTTGGTTAATTGCATCCCTTTTGAGAGAAAAATAATTCCTTTATGGACCTGGCTTTTTGCACAGAGGCATTCACACAGCTAACAATCCCTGACTGACGAACACAAACACAAGTGGACAGGGGGTTTCTACAGACCTCTGGCCATATAGTATATTTTAAAAGGCCAACTTCAGCCACTTTTTATTGCTTTTCAAATTCAAATTTCTTTGTCAGAACATGTTATTTATATAATTTTGTCTTACGTATTGTGGAGAATTATGGTTGAATGAATAATTGATGAAGCAATACATTGGAGCATCATGTTCAGTAACATCTGTCTCTTTCCTTTGTTCTCACCCTTCATCCCCTCTCTTCTTCATCCCATCTCTGTCCTCTGCCTCATTCTTCTCCCACCAGTTGTCCCCTCCAGTCCCACTATGGCCTCCTCCACCTCTCTCCCCTCCAACTGCTCCTCCTCCTCTGGCGTCTTCTCCTTCTCTCCGGCCAACATGGTGTCGGCTGCCGTTAAGCAGAAGTCTGCCTTCGCTCCAGTGGTCAGGCCCTCCTCCTCCCCTCCGCCCTCCTGTACCAGCGCCAATGGCAACGGGCTCCAAGGTAATGTACCATGTCAACAGCCAGTCAGTCAGAGGATGCTTAGCGGGAGGACTTCCCCAAGAAATGCTCGGTCATTAAAGTCCCTATCACTTCCTTCTCTGATCAAACAGTATGATCATATAACAACAGTTGGATGAACTGAACATTTGTATAGACATTTATGGACCTTAAAGGGTGAATCCTAATGACTTTGTTGATCCTCTGACTTTTCCACCGGTGCCATCATGAGGTTCACACTTTTGTTTTGTTTGTGAAATGCTCAACATCTGTTTATCGGATTGTCGTGAAATTTAGTTAATTTCCTGTTCTGGTGATTAACAACCAGGTATGTTTTTTTTTTGTTTGTTTGTTTTTTTGAAAAATACAATTATTTTTTAAAATTAAACAAACAATTTTCAGGTGAAAGCTAGTTTTATCCAAGTCTGCTTGTTGTACTGCTTCACCTTTTGGATTAACAGTTTGTTTCATTCTCTCTCCTTGCTCTTAACTTTTAACCCCTTCCCTCCTTGTACTCCTCTGACCTTCCACCCTTCCTTTGTCATGTCTCTGTCCCTGTCTCTCTGTCTTGCTCCTGCCTGTCTCTCTGCCTCTCTCTACCAGATCAAACATTTGTGGACTCTAGCAAGTACTCAACAGCCAGCTCTCTACAAGGCCTGGCCTTCACCTGAAGTACGTCCCTCAACTATCTCTCCCTTCAACTCTGTTGAGAAATTTCATTGGCAACTTTTGTCAAAACCAACACTTTCTCGCCCTCAGCTAGTTAAATACCAACACTTGGTCAGTGGCCCTACACATCTAGCATGTATGCACCCCTCCAGCATCAGTTTTGGATGCTCTGGGATAGGATTTCACACATTTCTTCTTTTCAAAATAAACTTTCGTTCTTCTTGTTAAAGGCATGTAGTCTCTAATAAATAAAAAGGTGAAATACTTTGTTTTTAGGCTTACTTCCGTATGCTTCGGCAACAAAAGTACATGGTTAGGCTTAGAAAAAAACATAGCCTAGCATGCTACCCAAACAAGCGCACTATGTTGTTATTGAAATAGGTGATTGACTTCTGTTTCACATGGGACAATACCAGTGGTCTCGGGAGTGGAAGTCCAGAGTTTGTTTGACCCATCTGCTGCCACTCCTGCTGGCCATTTGCACTTCTTGCTCTTTATACTACAAGTTATTGGTTGCTGAAAAAAAGCTGCCACCTTGTACAGCTCATATTGCAGCTAAAGGGTGCCTCAGTGCGTCGGTGTCTGACACCTGTGACCACTGAACAAGTGTCGGTATTTGACGAGTTGGGTGTAGGACCGGGTCGGTCCAAACTGTCTAATATCAATTAAGTAATTATTTTCTTTCATGTTTCCTATCTTTTACATCTGTTTCTGAATTGTCTCTCACTCACTCTCCTGATTTTTCACCTCATCTTCTCTTTCATATATTACCTTTCTCATACTCACCTCTCATCTTCCTTCTCCTCAACTTTTTCATCCACAGCTCATCCCACAGCACAAATCTCTTCATTCTGTTGCCTGGTAACCCCTCCTTATCTTCCTATTGGCTGGGAAAAAAAGACAGGAAGTTAGATATTTACAGAAACAAAAAAAGACATTTGGCATGGAGAATTTATTTCTCAACATCACTGGCTTTGTTTAGCTGTGTGCGCATTTGCGCTTGATTTTCTGTGTGTGTGTGTGTGTGTGTGTGTGTGTGTGTGTGTGTGTGTGTGTGTGTGTGAGAGACAGAGAGAGGAGAGCATGTGCGGGGGTGTGGGAACTCAAAGCTTAGCCTCAAAGCACAGCTGAAATAAACACTCCCCACTTAGAGCTATACACACACACTTTCCTCTGTCACACACACTTGGTGATCACACACTGGCAGCTTACTAGGGAGCGATCAACAATGACAGCTGTTCGACTCTCTTGACAGTTTATACTGGCAGTGTACCTGCCCTATGCTGTGTGTGTGTGTGCGGGCGCGTGCGTGTGCATGTGTGCGTGCGTCAGTGCTTCCAAGCACCTGTGACAAAAAAAACAAACTCGGAAAAAAATGGAGGCTCGACTGAAACAATACATTTTGTAAAATTTTGTCATGCTGGTCCTAAAAATGAAGCTTTTTCTCTTTAAAGTTTTCAGACACTATGGAATATAAAACCATTTATTTAATCATTTCTCCACTCTGCTCTGTGTGTGTGTGTGTGTGTGTGTGTGTGTGTGTGTGTGTGTGTGTGTGTGTGTGAGACACTTTGGGCTGGGCTCTGCCTCTCTCATGTTGACACCCATCCCTTGGGTTTAAATACAACACACGCCATGATGCAATCTGTCAGGCACACACACAAACATACAGTAAAGTACGCCAACTGTTCCCACACAGAAATAAACGTGCGTGTTTGTGTGTGTGTGTGTGTGTGTGTGTGTGTGTGTGTGTGTGTGTGTGAGCAGCATCGCCAAGAGCCAACTTATACGATGTGTCCCCGCTCGATTTTACTGATTTATTTGTCTATTGATGTTTTAAATGTCGCTGCAGTCACACAGCTGCACAGATGGGAAAACATATTGATGTATTTACGAGGGAATTTTTTATGATGATGAAAAATATTTGGCTGTGTTTTAAAAGTTTTTTTCTCTTTCCCTCCTTTCTCTCCCTCTGTTTCTCTTTCCACCCAACAGCAATCCCGGGAATGATTGTCCCACCCATGTAAAGGTGTGAGTGCATGACTGTGTGTGTGTGAGTGTGTGTGCGTGTGTGTGTGTGTGTGACTGATGAACCAAGCACACTCACACTGATCCCGGCGGAGGATTTCGGTGGGAGTCAGACTCCGGTCGGGGATAGAAGCAGCTGTCCCGATCTGAAGGAACAAACCCAACTCAGGCCCTTTCTAACACAAAAACAACTACAAGAAAAAACAGACGAAGAAGAAAAAAAAAGACTGTTCGCAAGTTGTTTAGACTTTGTACACCTTGATGCTTTTATAGGAGAACGGCCACGCCTACATTATGACTCTCCACGGCCACAGGAAGTGTATTTATTTTGGAAAGAATCCACTTCTTCCCTTGAGTGATTTTTCTTTTTGTGCAACAGTTAACGTATGATAATCATCTTCTAACTGTATCTCACATGAGGGATTTTTCTATTTATGAAGTTTGGTTATTAATGAAGGAAAATAATGTGAAGAATACCTGACGATGATGGTGATGATGATGAAGAGGCTGCAGGATTCACGCAGGGTCAAATCAAGCCGACACAGACAAGCCAAACCAGACACACACTTAATCGTCTTATTGCCAAATCTACGGCCACTTTTTCTGCACACACACTCGGACAGCGAGGTTCTTCCTCTGCATTTAATCGATTAGATGAAGGTTGGACGTTCAACTGATGCTGCAGTTTTAGCCATTCAGAAAACCCTATGTTTGCATTGAGCTCACTTTATATAAATCTGCACTGCTTAGGATCAGTTGAATGATCAGAAATCAAAATTCTGTTATTCAACAAACCATGAAGAAACATGTTTCCGCCATGCAGGATTCACGAGAGAAATTATACTTGCTGCAGACTGTTGCGTAGCCAAAATGTTGCACTTGTCACCCTCCAAGGACTACAGCCAGTGCCCAACTAGCATGTGCGTTCTGCGCCTGCATGAGAGGAAATAACTCGCCATACCAGCAGGCAATGTTAGTCTGTATTCATCATTCAAAAAGGGAAACCGAAAGACCAAAGGATGGATTCAAGATGCTAATTGGCCATTTTAGCGCATTAACACAATCTGTTAAAAAAAACAAAACAAAGGATATGAGCCGTGCACGAGCAAACAGTAACAAACAATTACAAACCGCTTAAGCAAAAGAGCTTAGTAATTAGTTTGCTGTCCTCACTTTGGTTTCACCTCTCATGCACTGAGCTGAATCGCCGATCAGAGTGATTTCATTGACCGATGGGCATTGCCGTCTCCGACATCGATTCAACGAGCTAAATTGGCTTAAAAAAGCCTACCAGGGCCAACTAGTGCCAGTGGTGTCGGACACACTGTAAAAACTGAGGTGACACTCAATGATGGCCCAAAATTGCCCAATGGCCAAACAACTTGGTGTGTCAGGGCTCATAAATAGGTGTGTGAGTGTGTGATCACCATTTGCCAACAGCAGCTTCACTGTTGAGGATTTGACCCAACAACTCTGCCACTGAGTCCGTCCATCAGCCCTGTTACCACGATCTGTTTAAAAAGTCAGACACCGCCACAGCGACCTCTAAAAGAGGGGGAACATGTCTTAAAGACTGCTGCCATTTTGACTTGGATTTTGTTGTGTGAGAGTTCTCAAATATTTGTCTTAATACACACATCCAAACTTCTGTTTTGTTTTTCTTTTGATTTGCTGTGTTCTTTATATTTTTCCTGCGACCAGTCGGCCAATCAGATTGTGTTTTTCATGCCCATCTCTCTGGTGTGATTGAGAACTTGAGTGAGAAAATGATTCAATGGTGTGTCTTAAGTGCTGCGCTGCAAAGAACGTCATTAAATCTTCAAGTCTTGCCATGAAATTTTGGGGAAAATTTGTGAAAACATCTTCCACTGAGGTTTTAAATCTGCCCCTCAGTTCAATTTGTTTTTTTTAAGTGCAACTCTATTTAAAAGTATATGATTTCAGTATACTTGCATTGCATTTTGCATTTGTTTTCCTCAGAGGTCAAACTGAATTTCTTTCTTTCTTTGCAGCGCAGGACAATTAGCCAACAATATGTCTTAAATGCCGAGTGTGCAACAATGAGAAATGTAGTTGATAATTTGTTGACAATGCTCCCTCAGCCCTGCAGGGTGTGTGCTTCAACAGTCTTAATTTATGATTCTGTTAATTTTGCCAAAGCCCTTATTTGAGACATTAATGCCTAAACAGTCTTATGCCACAGTTGTCTGCTATTTGTCTTCTCATAGGAAGTCAGAAACTGTGAGAATGCCATACTGTGTACAAGCATAATTTTAACACCTGCAGCAGGCAGCGTTCACAAATACATCTTTGTTTGTTCAGATGGATGATATTTACCACTTTTTGAAGGTGAATTTGGATTCTTAACTGGAAAGAAACAGGAACTAGCATCATGTGCGGTTAAAGTTAACCCCCACTATTTGATGAGTGGGAATCAGCTGCCTTAGGGCACCTGGCCTGGATGTTGGTGCCCAATTAAAAAAAAGGGAGGAAAATGCTAAACATCCTTAATTTTTTGAATCTACACTAAATGACTCCTCAGTCAAGTTTGTCAAACAAAGCCCTATTTGCACGGGACCTCTGGTAATATTCAATAATTGCGGAGGTCGTCTGCAATCCTAAGCCTTTTTAAATCTGCCATGTCCAAAATTAGTGAAGTCAAAATTCTACAACTGTATTTTGCCAAACAGAGAGGTTGTGTGGTAAGATTACTCCCAGCGAATTGGTTCTGTTAACACTGTATATTATTGCTTGCTTTAGTGTTTCTTGTGTTGTGTGAGAGTCAAATTGCAGATGACTGTGTGCATCTTATCTGGGGGATAAAGTCAGTAAATTCAAGTAAAATACAGACTTCTATCCAACGTGAATGCGCTAAATGAAACAAAGACGTAGGGGGTGATTTCTTAACCCAAAGGGGTCCCCAGATAGTCTCGTGCTAATAGGGTTAAAGACTGAAGGTCTGTCATTAGTAGTAAACCAAAATTGGGATGAGCTTTTAGGGACGTTGTCAAGAATTAAAAACAAACAAAAATAATAACAGAAAACATTTATGAAACAAAACAAAAACAATTGAACCTCCCCCCAAAATATTACATCCTTGAAATGTGTTCCTTGCTTTGTCTCTCATGTCTAATGATTTGAATGTTATTAAGACATTTTATTTGTTTTGTGTTATTCTGTCTGTTTATTAAGAGCCATACTTCCACTGCTAATTTCAATCAAACTAAAATAAGCCATTGTGTGTTTATCATTTGTAAGTTAAGTAGGCAGGAGGATATTTTTCATGCTGTCATGATGTTGTTGATATAATTATTGTCAAAGCTTGCATAATTTAGTTGCATTAATAGGTGTAGAGTTCATAAATGTTATCATGATTATCTGTGTTTGTCTTCCATGTGATGGATTTGAAGGTGGAACAGAGCTGCTTAACGAAGGCTTTCTCCTGCTTCAGTCGGGTTTTCTGTCTTCGCTTTGCTCCCTTTCCCTCCTCCACCATGTTTTGATTGTGCTTTTAATACTCTGTTTGCCCTCTTTTTTTCCTTCCCCTCACAAAATGAGCCACCTATTTATTTTATCTCAAATATGGGTCTGCAGACCACTTCTCTGTTTGTGTCTACATGTGAGAGTGCCTGCAACTGTGTGTCTGAGTGTGTGTGTGTGTGTGTGTGTGTGTGTGTGTATGTGTGTGTCATTTTTCTCTGAAAGAAAAATGTGTTGTTTTAAAGCTAAGGGATGTTTTTTATAGTACATATATAAATACCTGTACAGGAAGGAGTACATAGACAGTCTGGTTTGAGGAAGTATGATCCGAAGCACTTGTCCAACAACAGTAATAACATTTATCATGGCTTGTCTGCGTTCAGGCTTACAGTGGTGGTCATCATTCATACACACACTATCAGCAGTATCAGTGCGGAGGGGAAGAGTACAGAGGAAACTACTGTAAAGATGATAATGTTGATTCTTTTTTTTATTTTAAACTTTGAAGTGTAAAATAACTTTTTGACTCTCACTATATTTAATTAAAGTTCTTTCTTCTCTGTGAAAAAGGTGTCAGTTTTTCACTTTGTCGCTCATCACTGTCACTCAAACTGCACGATAATGTGGTGAGAGACACATGTGCAAGGAAAAAGACACAAGTGAGGATGCAATTAGGGGAATTAAAATGCATCAGTGCAGTTTTCAGTGGAGAGCTTTCCTCTCTCTCTGCAGGAGCTGCAGGAAAGAGTCGGCTCATCACAAAGATTCAGCTCACCTGTGTTAACCACCTGAATCCTCTATATAAACTGGTCAAAGACAGCCAGTCTTCCCTTAGACATGTTGTATTTAGGTTGCTTTCAGTCTATGCTCTCTTCCCCTAAAAAAAAAATGTTAGTTTACTACTTGTCCATTATCTCAGTTCTTTGTCCCACCTTGAGACACTGAGCTTGATTGTGACACACCTTAGAAAGCCAAAGACACGTCCTCGTTTGTTTCTACTGAATATACTTGCTTAAGGTTACAAAATAAAGAAAGACAACAACGTTAAAGATCTGTAATTAAAAAATGAAAGAAGATACAATGTTACACCAAACAGCCCTGAATTCATGCTCCACAAAGCACAATCACAGATCATGTGCATTTGTAACCTTTCATTCACCAAAAACTTTGTTGTTTTGTCGCTGATTTTTTTTTTTTTTTTAATGCTAGAGTAACTAATGGCCTGACCTGACAGGTGTGAGGCATCAGGGACAGGTGTGACTATTTGTGAGGCGTGAATGAGTGAACAAGAGAGTGGACACGTTTCACATTACTCTGCATTTATGCTGCATGCCTCACTCACCCTCCTTCTCTTGACTATGTGAAAGATTCCAGGTGCATTTTCGTTAACTAAATTGATTACATTTGTAAACTGTTGGTGCTGACAGGTGAAACAATAAAATCACCCCCTGACACACCAATTACCTGTGTGTGTGTGTGTGTGTGTGTGTGTGTGTGTGTGTGTGTGTGTGTGTGTGTGTGTGTGTTGAAAGATTGCAAGTTATTATTGATCAGGGTCCAAGGTGTAGTCTCTCATGACTCTAAACCAAATCGTGGCATTCGTTTATGACTCTATAATTTCTTAACTTCATACAGTGACCATCACTAAAGGCACAAATACAAAGAAGCTGAGGTGTTGGGTGTTGGAGACGTCCACACACTGGAACACAACGCGGTTTTATTAACCCTCAAATCAAACATGACAATTTTGAAAAAAAACTCCCATTATCACATTTTTTTTACGCTCATGAGAGGTGGTATCTCAGGCGATTCGAAAAAGCCATATTTTGCAAAACTGCAATGGAAACACTTTTATTGCCTTTATAGGTCACATGATGTTATGGCTATGCACTTGTTGGTAGGAACTGGCTCCCTCAGGCATGATGCAGCAAGCGCTACAAGAGGTTATACTGCATCGCATAATTTTCCACAACATGCCTACGTCGCCTTCGACTGGAAAAAATGACGACTAGTGCGGAGACTGCAATAAAAATAAACCTGCAGATGTTTTGAACATCCATCGCCATGCTTCTTAGAATATTATCACGAGAGGAGAAGTGCATAACATCACTAAATGCAAGCAAAGTCATTTCGCAATCGTTTTGACATTTCGAAAAATATCGCTTTAGTTTTGCGCAATGCCCGCCTGCCCACACTTAACAGCCCAGTCACCAGAAGTAAATGTTGCCATTAGCGTACGGTCACACATGAGCGACTGCAGAGTGACCATTACTTATTCGCAGTGATATTCGTTTTGAAACACTGGTTGTTTTTTGGGCGATTCCTTGAGTTTTGGTCCCTTCAATTCTCAGCAAGCAGTGATGGAACAATTTTACATTGAGTGTTTGAGCATTGAAGTTTCTTACCTCATCTTATATATAAACAAACTGACAGTAAATTTAACATAAATCTAAGAACTTGTGCTTTGGAAAATAATAAGTATTTTTATCATTAAATGAAAATATTTTCAGTAAAAGAATAAAATATGCAACACACACACACACACACACACACACGCAGAAGTTAGATCACACACATTGAGCCATTAACAAGACAAATGACAAAGCTTTTTAAAATTTGTCCCGAAAGATGGTAGTTTCACAAAAGTGTCAGCAGCCAGTAATTCATTGTTTCAATCAAACAAACTCCACCTTTCATCTGGTAAGGCTTAGTGCGATTAAAAGTGCTTTACAGCTGACTCACAAACTGAAAAGAATAAAACCACTTTATGAGGGTCATGCACAAAAAAGCAAATCTATTATTTAAACTGAATAAAAGCGAAATAAACAAAAGTTGAAATGTGACTCATCACAACACACTGAACTCCTTTTTCGCTGCTCAACTTATAACCTAAATTCCAGTAAAGATCACACACCAGAGGTCGATCTAGGTCAAACTGTTACACAATATGTTGTAAAACATCGACAGAAGAGGGTCTGCACCCTGTGAGTGTATTTGTTTTATTTTTTAAAATCTTTTTAATTTCTTCTCCATTGCTCTTTTGCATCAAGCAGTTTCTGTCTCCAGCAGCTCTGATGTTGAGCAAGGCTACCAGCACTGCCAACGATGTGGTCATACACACTGTGTGTGTGTGTGTGTGTGTGTGTGTGTGTGTGTGTGTGTGTGTGTGTGTGTGTGTGTGTGTGTTCATAAACAATACAAATTCTCCAGTGAGACCCGTTTCTGTAATGAGACAGATGGGCCCTGCCTGGAGTTAGCTATCAGCACAACCACAGGCTGTATGTGTGTGTGTGTGTGTGTGTGTGTGTGTGTGTGTGTGTGTGTGTGTGTGTGTGTGTGTGTGTGTGTGAGAGAGAGAGAGAGAGAGAGAGAGAGAGGTGTTATTCTCCTATTCCTAGCCTGCAGGCTTAATCAAAGAGGAGCCACAGATGTCTTATTGACACCAATTAGTTTCTGTCTCATGGTACACACACACACGCACACACACACACACTCACATACACGTTAATACAAATGTATTTAGAGTGTGAACACACACATCCACGCTTTCATTTCATAGAGTTGATGTGAGTTGAATTTTGGATTATTTATTGCCTTGTCTCGATGAGTTGAAGAATGCAGTCAATTTGTTTGAGCGCTAACTGCACACACTCACAATTCACAAAAACATACCAGTTCGATAGCTTGCTGCCTGTGTGCCTGTGCGCATGTGTGTGTGGGTGTGTGTGTGTGTGTGTGATAAGTCTGACGAGACAGGACTGAAGACATCCATTAGCTAATGGATCTCTCCTCTCAATTTTTTTCCTCTCTCCTTTTATCCCTCTCATCCTCCCACCATCACCACATCACACTCCTGGTGCTCTTAACCCCATCAGGAGGAACCACACACACACTTTCTCACACACACCCTAATCCCCTCTCTCCTCCCTCTGCCTCCGTCCTCCTTTAGCTTGATTCAAAATCTTTATTTACACAGGTTGCACATGCTGAGAGCAAGCCTCCTTTTGAGGTTTGACTTTGCTCTCAGAACGGTTTTTAAATCCGTAATGTGAACATTAATTTCATATTACAGAAACACACGACAGTAAAAAGTGGACAAAGCAGCTTTGTCCTCGAACAATGGTGAAACTGCTTTTTCAGGCTGACAGTGCTGCTGTAAAAACATGAACATATACAAGTATTTTTAATAAGCAAATAATACTTACCTAATTTTCACTATGCATTGTCAAATTACACTTTTTGTAATTAATTGCCTTGATTGATTGATTTCTAATGCAAATACATTGCATGTAAATTTGCCTTTGATCCACTTCATAAGCCCACTCATTGTCCCTGTCTTGCCGATGTCAAAACACAAATAAAAAATTGATTTGGGGCACCCAGTAGTTCCATGTACAGATGCCACGTCCTCGCCACAGCAGCCCTCTGCCCTTCGCGCTTCGTTTGGGTAGGTGTGAAAGCTCATCCGAACTCTGGTGCAGACCAAACAAGCAAACTCTGGTCTGCCTGAAAACGTGGGTCTAAGTTCGCTTGCAAGTGAACCCTGGTGCGGTTCGCTTACAGTGGGAAATGCAAACGGACTATCCAGCGAAACAAAGAGAGGAAGTGAACCAAAGATAGCAAGTGATGTAGAGCGCAGTGCATTTTGGGTAGGAAAAAAAAGCCCACAGTGCGAATCTGAAGAAGCAAAAGTAAAAGTGAAAACAAAAACCCCAAGACTGCATAAATTGGTGTTGCTCCATTGTTGTTTTGGTGAACAAGCTAGCCGAAGGGGTGGATTTCCATTTTCGGCCTGGCCAATCGATGAGCCGGGTTTTCTTCTTCTTCACACTTTTTTTTTTTTCAGCTGTTGTAACTGCGTGACATTGTCCAGGCAGTTTGGTTCCCTTTCAAAAGTGCAGTGTGAAAGCAAACCAAACCAAATGAAGGTGTGAAATTGTTCGGCATTCCCGGCCCAATCGAACCGAGTCCCTCGGCCTATCCTGGTGTGAAAGCGCCCTAAGACCTCTGGCCACTCAAACGGCCTTGAAGGGCAGTCACCAACCAGTTAATACATTAAGCGATTTATAAAATGATAGCAGTGTGAGACTTTGCTGCCCAGTCACCAAAGAAAATGTTGCTGTTCTATGGTTCTGCAAACTGCAGATGCGTTACATCTTTACATTTCATGCCTATCATATCAATGTTTCCACAGTGACACAGTACAGATTAAGTGTAACTTAGCTGACTTTGTCACGGTGAAGTGGAGGGGATGGTGAACAGTGGATGGTGTGAGAACGAGGTTAGACAGCTGCCAAGCTTCAGACTGCTGTTCAAGACCAACAAACAACAAAACTGGTTGTTTTTCAGCAAGATATCGGGAGCATTTCCATCTTTTCCTAACACAACCAAGTTCTTGGGCCTCAACATAACCACACATTAACCACAGCATTGTTGAAACATAAAGAAGTGCACAGTTTCACATATCAGTTACATAATATATACAAATGATCAATGTCATACAGTGGTTTGTATGAAATCCTATGAATTAGAGCTCCACAAGTGAAGTTAAATTCATAACATTAGGTTACTGTGGTTGGGTTTAGGAAAAGAAACAAGGTGATGACGTTCCTAAAAATCACACCGTTCCAAATATTAGTATCCTGGGGAAAATCCTGAAGGAAAGACCTTTTTTTCTTTTTTAAAGAAAATCCATCCACGTCCCAAACTCCTTCTAGTGATTGTTTCCGTCTTCACTCCCGTCAGCACGTCGGTGAAGTGTTTGAAGCCCTCCTCAGTTTGTGGGTTAAACATGAATAACAGGCTCATGATGATGCATAGTAAGTACACATTTTGATACATTACGTTTCGCAGGAAAACGTACAGTCGGTGCATGAAACAACCTTAAAATGGAACACATCCAAGGTTTGCAGAAACATACAAAGTCAACATATATACTGAGGACACTGGGTTGCGCTCTGTCCAGTCTCACACACTGTGTCTTTGACCGTTTTTTGTTGTTTTTTTAAGTAAAAGTGAAAAAGTGTGAAGGAAGGAAGCACCAAGTTATTGAGAGCAGAGGATAAAAAGATGGGAGAGAGAATAAATATGAGGATGAGTAGGAGATGGAGGAAGAGGAGAGGGTGTCAGTGAGAGGAGAGGAGGAGGGTGACATGATGATAGTGTGTACAAGGATAAGTGGTAATGGAGTCTTCTCCCGATAGAAAGGTGATGTTGCTGTATGATTTAACAATCGAGAGCTGAAGAACAATAAAATCTCATCACTGTGTGTGTGTGTGTGTGTGTGTGTGTGTGTGCATTTGAACGAGAGGTGCTAAAGCTAAGTACAGGGGATGACACTCCCTCACTGCTGCCACTCCAAAAGCACTTGTAACACACACTCACACACATACTGAAACACACTCACACACACTCATACCCACTCACTTAAGTGGAGGGTTTGAAATTGAGCTGGGACTTGCAACGAATACTCCAAACAATTATCTTTCTCTCTTGCGTCTAGTAATCCATTTCCCATGAATATATTCACATCTGCCTAATTTTTTTTCTTCTCCCGCTCTTCCTCCCTCCATTCTCCTCCACCTCTTCTTCTGTTACACATTCTCACCTCCTTCTTTTCTCCTCCCTCACAGGTGATGCTGTCTTTCCCTCAGGAATTTGGACGAAATGTGACAATACAGCGATCATGCTTCTGATTTATGGCAGCAGATGCCCGTCACATAATGTCCACACTGCGGTTACTTCCAGCTGCAAGTGTCACACGATGTTGGCCAGATGTGGCTTCCTCCTACAACAAAACTAAAAATTTGTTCAGTGGTAAAATATGTGCAAGAGTCACTATGATGTGTGAAGAAGATGAAAGCATATATTAAAGGCTTATTTATTTCAAACTAAAAATCTGGATTCTTTTTAAACTGTAAAAAACAGATAAAACAGGTTTCAAAATAGCAATACACATATACAAATTAAATACACCAGCAAAAAACAATTTCAATCTGAAGAAAATAAATATATAAATACTTTAATACTGCTACTGCTACTACTAATAATAATTATTAGTAGTTATTAGTTATTTTTCTCAAACAAATGCTGGACTTTCTTGTGAGAGCCCAGTGTTGTTTCCTGATTTGATTCTGTTCTGTTTCTCATCTTCATTAGAGTTTATATTTAATTCACCCCCAGCATCTCCTCTGCTGCCAGCTGATGGTCTGTGAGGAATTAAATAGTCAGATTCCTGCTTTCTTAGTCACTTTTAATCTGTAACTGTGACATCATCACTTACGACCTAATACCATCATCACTCGCTGCCAGGAAGCTGAGATTATCAATGAGCTGATGCCCAGAAGTGTGCATTGATTGGCAATGATGATTGATGATGATGTCATCCTGTTGATCGCCATAAAAAGACCAATTCTGTTTTGCATGGTGACGATGATGTCACTGCCATTGTGTGAGAGCTGTGTGCACATGTGCTTGTGTATGTGTGTATATGTGTGTATGTGTGTGTGTGTGTGTGTGTGTGTGTGTGTGTGTGTGAGTGAGTGCGTGTCGGACTACAGAATGTGGATATGATATCATCACGTCCCACAGGGAGTAATGCGTATCCCAGTCATCTCCCACACACACACACTCTCACACACACACACACACACACACACTCACACACACAGACCACACACAGTGTTCTGGCAGTGCTCTTGTCCAGCGGCTGTGTTAAAGGCCAGACATAAAAGTCAAATGTCACGGTCGTGAGTTTCTGTTCACCTTGCAGAAACACTGAATCCGTCCTGAGCACGCCGGAGCTGCTGCAGGAAACGTTCCTGCCAAACAGCTGACACTCTGAAAACACACCACACGTCAGAGTTTGCCATGAGAGGGAGCAGAATGATGCTGGTTGGGGAATCAAGACAGAGTATCTTTTTGGTTTAGAATATGTTTGTGACCTTTCCTTTTCTGATTTATTGGTACTGCCACCTCTTCTCACAGTCATAGACATCCTCACATCCACACACACACACACACACACACACACACACACACACACACACATACATTATCTAAGAACAAATCATACATCCAGCTGAACACAAGTTTTCTGTAGTAATGGGATTCTTGTTTTTCCTAAATTTGGAGACATTTTTCTTGAAAGGTTCTTGGATTTCATAATTGGCTTTTACTGAAAACAAAGGTCCAGCAATATATTATAGATTTTATAATACAGGATGTTGTACAGTAGATTAAATGCTGATTTTTCTTTACTGGCTGCGTAGTGAAAGCAACACATCAGCTGCATAATAGCATAGGCTGCTGTCCAGAGTCACACTGGATCAGTCACAGTACTGCTGTGCACAGGACAATTTGGCATTACCCACATACCAATACACAATCATACACAAAACAGACTACTTTGGCGTAAATGTGCCAATACTCACTGTATTGACTCACTGTAGCAAGCAGCAAAGTGTGTAAATAAGCAGATGAACCTGTCACTTTCTCCAACAATCTGTGACTTTGTGCTAAACAACAAGTCATTTTTGTTTGTGCCTGGGGCGCCCTGTTAGCTCTGAGGTTAGAAGAAGAAACTCTATGCCTAATTTTTGTTATCTGAACTTAATATTGAGTTTTGTAAAAGCCAACACAAAGGCAAGAAGTTCAATGCAAGAACAAGCATTAAAGACTTGCCATACTGGCCATTAACAAGAGGCAACCACTACTTTGGTGTGAATATTGAAGGTTATCATACTGAACACATTTCTGTATGTACAGTATTTTTTTCTTTTTTCTTGATAATAATAATAATAATAATAATAATAAGAAGAAGAAGAAGAATGTGTATACCATAAATCACAAAACCATGACATTTTCTGAGATTAATCTCACACAGTTGCAACCCTATTCTCAAGCGAGGCATGGATGATTGAACTGAAGGTTGTTAAGGATCACAAACAACAGGATATATGTGAACAGATATACTTTTGCTTTCCACCAGCAGGTCTGCAGCCCACTGACATTCATTCACGTTCAATGAAAACAGGAGCCATGAAACTATTTACGTTTGTTTAAGTGCATTCATTCATGATTTCACTATGCTTACTATCTGCGTTTTGTCACAGTCATGAAAGAGCTCAGTGCCTCACAATCAGAGTATTTACCAAGTAGTAGGCAGATTGAGACCAACCAACCCTGGGCAATATGGTCTAAATCTTAGCTGACACTTTTGATGTTTTACTCCAAACAAAATGCTGTTCCTGCTGCAGGAAAACATAAACTGCATCATTTACAGCCTTTCCATATTATTCTATCACCAACTTCCAGTGCAATATCAAGTGACTGGATCAGCAGATGTACAGTTTTGACCTGAGTCTTCATTGAATTCCTACCATGTTATTTCTTTGAACAATAAAAAGTAAAAAAAACAAACATATATTTTGAGAAATATGTATCACTTCAACCTCTCAGGGCAGAGCTCACTCCCCCATAATCCTCTCTATCTCCCTGAGTGTTGCTGTTGAACCTGAGCCAACTGAATAATGCCTCTGCCCAGTCAACCGTGTGTGTGCGTGCGTGTGTGTGTGTGTGTGTGTGTGTGTGTGTGTGTGTGTGTGTGTCTGAACCCCGGATTTTAGCTAATTTGTGAATATTTGAGCAGAGGGAGCTTACAGCATATAACACACACAGACATACAGACACACACACATGCACACACATCCCCAATGTTTTTACAGTTTCTCAACATCTCCCCAGTGCAGCCCTCTGAAGCTCTGTGCTGCCAGCTGAGTGCTCAGGCAGGAGGTCTGCAGCCTCCGCTGACCCCCTCAGCGACCCCTGGGAGCCTTTTTCAGAGAACCGTGGCTCGAGTGTGTAACACTGAGCGCTGTTCAAGGTTTGATCTCCTGCTGCTCTCCTGCTGCAGTAAACACAGAAACACACCACCAGGGATCGAACAGTTATCAATAGTTCATCAGCTGCCATGGACTTTAGCCCTGCGATGCAGAGCAGCAGTCTAACAGACCCCGCAGCCTCTTTCTAATGCAGCATCTCGTCAAAAAAAATGAATTTTTAATTTGTTTTTTAATTTTTCAGTTAAACTGTTTGAATAAAAACTACATTTTACATTTTATTGTATTTTTGATGAAAGCTAAACAACCTTTATATAACTTTTTAAATGCTAATGATCTTCTACCGTTTTTATGGTCCAACAGACTAATGTTTTATGCATCTTTAAAACTTTCACCAAGAAGGAGATTCTTATACCTTTGCAAAAACTTTTAAGAAATCGCTGTCATGCGCTGCTGGTGGGATTTCAGCCCCCCAGTTTAAGTGCTGGTTTAGGTTAAGGTTTTTTTCAGGAATGTATTCATTACAAAAACCTGAGAACTTTTCGTGTAAGTTACATGCAGCCTAAAACTTAAACTTAAAGGGAAAGCCAAAACTTTGGGAAAATATGCTTAAAGCCATTTCATACCAAGCATGGATTTTCATCTGGAAAATTTGCAGAAATTTATAAAAATTGATTTTGTGAGTTCTTATGACTGCTTACTCACCCCTGGTTAACATTCATGCAGGGAGAAATTTTTGGAAAGCCCTTAGCTATAGCAGATTTCCACTAGGGAAATAAATGTTTGATCAATTACATCCTTTGTAAGTGATGGATTTTCTTTATTTCCACACTACAGTTTTGCATCGCACTTATGAGAGACGACTTTTACTGTATTTGCTTTATCATCTAACTACCCTCAAGACCACAAATTGTAATTTTGACGTTTCTAGTTGAGAACAGATTAAACAAACAATATAATGTGTTAATCAGTGAGCTTTGGGGTGCCGTTAGGTGGATTTTTAACTAAGAGCCAGGCTAGCTGTTTCCCACACTTCCAGTCTATATGCCAAGCTAGACTAACTATGCCCGGACAGCAGCTCCAAACTTGCATTCATCAAGGAAGTCTAGTAAACAGGGGGATCAAACCCTGAATTCGGGATATATTGAACACTGTTAACACCTATGATTCAATTACACATTTGTTTTCACTAAATGTTGCCTGATTACACCTCTTCTTAAAGACCCAGACACACCAGACTGGCATCAAAGATCCAGTGGTGACGAGGGCTAACTGTTGCGTCACCTGAATCTTGCCTAAAAAGTTGCACTTTAACAGATTTCCAAGACTAGAGGCAACAGCCAACTAGCACACATGCTCTGTGAACCTCAGGGAGAGGAAATAACCCTCCATAGCAGCAGACAGCAGTCTGTATTCATCATTAAACAAGGGAAACCAGGGGACGGACAGGACGGATTTAAGATGCTAGTTAGCCAGTTAACACATTAACGACACAACCTGATGTTAAAAGAACAGAGATGATATTATGCTTAAGAGCTCAGTGGCTATAATCCTGTAATATAATATTGTCACTGTCTGGCACAAACCTCGTATCTCCACATTTCACTTTATTCTTTTTTTTTCATAAATTAAATCTATTGGTCTCTCTCCACGTCTATCAGTGAGTTTCACCATCTCTCAACCAGTGAAATGTATTTTAAAAATGTTGTGACTAAACCTCCTATCTCCATTGGATCCTTTGAAAAATTGAAAAATTGCAATTCTAGAGTCAGGAGGTTTGCGCCTGACATCAGTGATATCACAAGATAGTTTTGATCTTGTTTGTTTCATGATGCTCCACAATCTCCAGCACCAATTCTACATGCTGAATCATCTGAAAAGCGACCGACAGTGGCTGACTAGTGCCAACAGTGTGGGACACACTGTAAAAACTGGGGCAACAGACGTTCGCCGACGGCCCTATATTGACCGACAGCTGGGCATCAGCTTGGTATGTCAGAGCCTCCAGACTGTGTTTCATCTCTCTCACTCTCCTGCTAAAAGCAAACATGTTCACAGAAATATCTGGTTCAAACGTGTCTGAGAATTAATCACAGTTTCATACAAAGGTTGAAAACTATTAGGGGTCAATGCATACAGACAGAAAACAGTCCTGTGTCAGATGAAAACTATGAAGAGCTTGGCTTTGGTGGGTGTCACTTGAGGTATTGGTGAGATGATAAAATCCAGGCCTTTGTGAGTTATGACTTAAAATGCTTATCAGACTTTAAGAGAATGCACAGTGGTCCATAAGACGATAAGGAAGGACTTAAAATGCACCAACAAACATTTTATGCTTTGTCTTGATGGTAAACTGTGGACATATGACTTTATACGTTTTAAAGAAACCTATCAGGAAAGTGCACTTGTATCATATAGTGAAGTTTAGACAACTTGTTTTGCCAGGCAATAAGTGATGCCAAATGGTTGAACATTTTCTTATTCCAATCACTGGTGGAGGAGACAAGACAAGATGAGTTTTTTATGACTGCTTTTTAGAGCTACAACGCAGACGACAATTTAATTGGAGAGGCAGATGTCTTTTTTTTCTTTTTATCTTTGCATAAAGCTGTGGCAAAAACATTAAAAACAAAAACAGTTGGAAACATCTGAATCATCATGTTTAGGGATAAATGAATCTTAAATTTTGGTGACATGGGAGTAACTGAACTCCCAACACACACTGTATGGCTGACAGGAGTGCTTTAACTCACTTCACTCATCACATCCTAATCTGCACGAGCACACACACACACACACACACACACACACACACACACACACACACACACACACGCACGCACACACACACACACACACACACAAATGCATAACTGTAGGTCAACACACTCATGTCCACTACGCCACGTACACAAATACGTGTATGCCGTACTGTATGCACACTCTCTCTCGCACAGGAGAGGACACACACACACTCTCACACACTCACGTCCAACTGGGTTGTTTTTCTAAGGGGTGTTTATGTAAAGGAAGTTGGATCCTGAAACTCGCTGCATACTTCACATTTATGAAGGTTGGAAACGGCCCGACTGCTGATATGATTACACCAAGAAGCAAGCAGGAAAAAGCTCTGACATTCTCATATGGAAGCCATTATCCTTTCTCTACATCGCTTTCTCTCCACTCTATTTATCTTCACCTTTTCTTCTGCTCCCCCCTTCTCTGAAACTCTCCCTCATTCTCTTAATTTCTCTTCTCTTTTATTTCTTCTCAGTTTCTCACATGCTGTTTGTGTTTATGAGTGTTTGCTTTGCACGAGCTGCATGCGTGCATATCTGACGCCTGTAGTGAATTGTTGTGTTATGTGTAGACACAAGCATCAGAAGTGAGACGCACAAACACACACATGCAGGGAAATGGTTTGATTAACGGCTAGTTGGCATGACTTTCCTCTGTGGATCAGCCACAGTGTTAGGCATTAAAAACCCATAATTCACTATTAACACCCCAACAGCTCTCTCTCTCTAATGTGTGTGTGTGTGTGTGTGTGTGTCATAAGCCTCCTCCACCCATCAATCCACTCCCAAATGACATCAGAAGAGTGAGGAGTGAAAACAGAGTGCATGACTGACAGAGACCAGGACAAGAGAGGGGATAAACCCTGATGCTGTGTGTGCGTGTGTGTGTGTGTGTGTGTGTGTGTGTGTGTGTGTGTGTGTGTGTGTGTGTGTGTGTGTGTGTGTGTATGTGTGTGTGAAAGAAAGAGAGAGAGGGAGAGCGAGAGAGAGAGAGAGAGCTCTCACGCCCTGGATGCTGTAATGACACAATCATCTTTGGCTGAACAAAGTTGGTGTAGACAGAAGACACACACACACACACACACACACACACAATCACACTGAAACTGAGATCCACCCTGCCTGACTGCAGCTCGGTTTCCAAACATTGCATCAAATTCCCAGAAATATGACAACAGAAACCTGAGAAGCCAGAGCGAGTCTGTCGCTGACCTCCAAGTCTTGCACAGACCGAGGACTTTCTCACTGATACTTGTACCTGTATGAAACTGAGCGTGCTCTCTGTAACATAAACATGTCAGATTAGTGATGGTTTAGAGTTCCAAAATCAACAATTTCAACAGTCAACATCTGCACACATTATCAAGCCATCATTGTGGTTTGTTACAATGTCTGTCTTGGTTTTTTTCATACTACGGGCAATCATTTCTATCATTTATAGGGACAGAATCTCTTAGTACATGTACTCAAGTAATACATATGCTCTAGTGTAGAGCGAAGTTTTGAGCTCTTTACTATTTTTATTCGGCACTGACTTTGCAGATTAAGATGTTTAAATCTTAAAGCTAAATAACACAATTACAAACTGTTTCTGCAAAGGAGCTCAAAGGCTAAAAAACGTAATCTTACGTTAGATTAGTTTGATTAGATCTCACGTGCTTTTGACTGTAGGCGTTAGTTTGCTTTTCTTATTTTCATTTTTCATCTCTAATGCATGCAGCTGAACTGCCAAATTAGAGTGATTTACTAAACATCAGGTCGTGCCATCTCCAATGTAGATTCAACATGCTGAATTGGCCAAAACACAGCCAAAAGGGGCCAACAGGGCCGATGAGGGCCCATATTGCAGAACACACTAGACTAAATTTTAAAATTCTATTATTACTAACACAATTGATGGCAAAAACTTATTCAAACAAAAAAACAAGTTTTACTGAAGTGAAGTTATGGCTTACAATTTTTTATGGCATGAAATTAAACTACAGTTCAAGTTATTTTAAGTAGCTCCAGTGGCTATCAAAAATAGACAAACACAAGAGAACTGCTGTTCTTGGTATAAAAACAGATGTAAATGTAATGTACATGTAAGAAAAACCTGAGGCCTTCATGAAAACCATGCTGCGGCCTGCCTGTCTCCCATAAATAGAATAGACCAGGGTCTATTTAGGAAAACTTTCACATTTGCAACACAATAGTTTGAGGTCTACCACATATCACCACCAGAGAGGAGCAGGACGTAAAGAGACACAGACTACAGGAGCGGAGACACTCGGAGAAACAGAGAGACAAAATAAAATCAGATCTGGCAAAGACAGAGGGGTCATATGCCTCCTGGACATGTAGGTGTCCCTGGAGTCTGACATTGTTTTACTCCTGCGGTTGCAGCCTCCGCGCTGGGTTCTGGTTTGGGTTAGGTCTGATATGTTACTCTATTGAAAACATTGGCATTGCAGCGGGACAGCCTGGGAATGTGGTGGGGGAAAACACAGGAAAAATGAGCTGAGAAATGTCTGTTTGTTTGTTGCGGAGAAGAGAAAGGGAGCATGAAAGCATGTGAGTTCATCTCAGGAGAAAGTCTGAAGTTTCACTTACATTAAGTCCACCCTTTTTACCTCTCTGTGGGTTTGCCCGTGTCGGCTTGTATGTATTGAAGTGTGTATGTGCGTGAAAATCCAGCTAGAGAGAGGGCGGGTCTTTCCTCCACCCTGCGGTGTGATTGGTGGTTTACTGTCCTAGTTGATGGATTGATGGAGGCTGCTCTCCTGCGGTTGGCTGAAGGGTTAATCCATCACTCACCTGTCCAGGTGCACCGCAGACACCTACTCTCGTTTCACCTCATCTAACTTCTCATCCTGTTCCTGCATCTCCTCCTCTTTGAACCTCAGACCTTTTAGTCTTCTTATGCTTTGCTTGAATGGTGACAATATACTCAAATATACAATACTATGTAAAAAGTTACTATCTCAAAATAACAATTTCAGTTTTCATTTTCCAAAATGAATTGGACATGCCTCTTAACTCAGCGGAATACTGCAGTAATTTGTTTTCCAGTCTACCAGGGAGGAAAAAAAAAATACTATTCCCAGATTTCACCGCATCACAAGCATTTCATCTGCCCATTGTACATTGTCAGAATTTCAGCTCTCTACAACCCTCTGTGGGCTTTTTACACTTTACAAAATTCAGTATGTCTGACATGCTGAGCAGACCTCTCAGGTCTTCTCACATCCCCAGAACACAATCAAAATCTGCTGAAATTGCATTTAATTTTGCAGTGATAGGGGGTCTGCTAGCTGACCTGAGATCTGCACTGAAAATATGGTCAGTAAACACCAATATTGCAGCTGTGGCTCAGAGATAGAAAAGGTCATTGTCTAATCAGAGGGTTGGTGGTTTGATTCTTGGCTCCTCCAGTCAACATGTCGAAGTATACTTGGACATCAAATTGCTCCTCATGACTGTTTCATTGGTGTTTGAGTGTGTGTGTGTGTGTGTGTGTGTGTGTGTGTGTGTGTGTGTGTGTGTGTAAAAACTGAGTAACAGGTAGCACCTTGTATGACAGTCTCGGCCACTAGAGTATCACACAATGTGTGTGTGAATGAGTAAATGTGACTCATACTGTGAGAGCGCTTTGAGTGGTCACAATGACTAGAAAAACACTATACAAATGCAAGTTTTGGAAGCTCAGGGATGGCGTGTCAATGTGTTACATTCATCGCCAAACTTCTATTTTAATGGGAAATGCGCAGTTTACACTCAGTAAATGCATACAGTCCGTTTTTGATTTTTTTGTAACTTCATATATTTTCTTCCTTAGGTTTAGGCAACAAAAGCATGTGGTTATGTTTAAAAAGAATTAATGGTTTGCCTTAAAAAAGCATGTTATAATGTAACCTCAGGTGACATATGTCTGTTGCAAACTACCACACTGCATTGTTATTCAAATAACTCCACATAGGAAATGAACTGCAGGTTCCCATTTGAAAGTCAGGAATTACCCCCTCTTCCAACCAATCCAAACATCCTTGCTCTTGGTACTATGCTCATTGCCAGGAGCATCACAAAATGCTGCCGTCAGGTGTAGCTCATACAATAATGTCATAGTACTTGTTGAATGTTATTTCCGTGGCCACATTAACCTATTAGAGCGGCTGCTCAAGCACGGCTCAGCTGCTGCACATCTAGAGTAACGGAGTCTTGCCATTTTTTGTTTTTTTTGTGTGTGTGTGTGACATGTGTGTGGTTTTCGGCAAAAATACATACTTACATATACATACATACTTTTGATGATACCACCTTTAACCACAATTTCAATGTACTCATCTGTCACAAACATGGAGAAATAAACCTTTTAACCTTTTCTGTTAAAATAAAAGTCTCCTGACAGCATTTCTGTTGACAGAATCCCTTCAGTTGTTGCCCCAAGGGTTTTCATTGTGAAATATTTGCAAGACTGTGATGTTGACAATACAGTGGCTTGCAAGGCTTTTAAAATGAGTGTCTGCTTTTAATTGTGGAAATACAGTAGTTATAGAAGCAGGCAGCTCTACAGCCGCATTGCAGTAACAACTCTGTCAGTGTAACCACGAGTGTGCAAGCCGCAGCAGTCCGGCAAGGTTGCTATCATGTGCTGCTCATGCATGCAGAGTATCTCGGTAAATTGGTGTGTGATGCCAAGAGAGTTGGGACTGAGACCTGGTTTACCTACACACAATGCAAGAATTTCTGTTGCACACTTTGCTGGCTAAGCAATAGCAATAGTAATGCTTCATTATAACTATCATCATTAATGTAAGAATAGAGGACCAAATTGTGTTTTCTCTGTCAATAGAGCACATGATTAAATTTAGTATTTTATTCAGAGTGCATATAGTTTTTAATATCATCTGTCTTCTCTCCTATGAATACACACTGATCTCTTTTTATGAAAATAAACTTTGCACATGCTGTACATATTTTGTGGTCTTGTAAGTAGAGCGAGGTAGTACGGCTGCCAGCAGACAGCCACACTAAAAGGACATGTACGCATGGTACTGCAAAGTATTTTGGACATCAGTCCATCACATGGCTTACATTAATGGAATATGCAGCAATCTCCTCTCTGGCAGTTTATATGAAATAATTTGCCTCGTATGTCTGTCTTTCAAAATGATTTTCATATCGGCCTACGAGCAGATATTTTTGGCCGGCACACACAGTGCATACAGCAGCTGGATGTCAGAGCACAGGATCACCCACGTTGCATTGCAGGAGCAGCTTTTTAACATGATGCATTATTGGCCTCACTTGCATTCTTGCATTTCTATTCAGCACCTGTGATCATCTGGCACCTTCCTCCCGGCTGATGCTGAAGTAAAGGTGCAATGAATTCTTCCTGTCTGGATTGATTGCATTTAAGTTATTTAGGAAAAGGCAACATTCGATACATAATACAAACAGCAGTTTAGTTGCATGACCGCGGCATTAACTCATCTCAGCAGCGTTACTGCCATATTTACAACTGAGAAAATCTGAATGTCTTGTGTTTTCTCATCACAGAAGATTTAAATCATATTATTTATCCACACACACATACATACATGCACAAAGACCCACAACATGGCTCCAGTATTCTTTTACAACCACCTCTTCCCTAATTCCCTTTCTCCTCCATCACCACCTCACCCTTTTACCCTCGGCTTCCCTCCACCCCTTGTCCGGTTCAATATATGTTGTAGACCAAACGCGCTATGTTGGTGGTGGTCCAAAGTAAAGCACCTACCACACACACACACACACACACACACACACACACACACACACACACGCACGCACGCACGCACGCACGCACGCACGCACACACACACACACACACACACACACACTTGGACGCACACTGTGAGGGTGGTAATCCCACTTTCTGTGAACCATGTGGAAGCCATTGCTGTGTAATCTGTTGTAATTGTGTTGTATTTGAGAGAGAGCTGGTCTACATTACCTACTTCATTACTGTGTGTGTATGTGTGTGTGTGTGCGTTATAGAAGTGCATTGCTGTGTACAAGAGAGAGAAGTACATAAAGAAAGATACAAAGAAAAGGGAATTGTGAATACCAGCATGATGACATACACAATTTATTTTACATCACTCTGAAACATTTGAACAAATCTACTTTAAAAACTAAAGTGCATGCAGTGCAATAAACAAGCCAATCTTTGCTGACATATACATGCAGACCAGGACACACACGCAACCATTACACACACAGATTGCATAATTGCGCATAATGGATTAAGGGCCACAAGCACTCTGAACATAAATCTAGCGTGTATGTAAGTATACAGACATCTCTCTGTGTAGTTTACCTGTAAACAAGGTGAAATGAGCTGCATGATATATTCTGCTTGTTTCAAGTACTCACCTAAAAAGTTCAAATTGAAGAGTTTATGAAAGGAGGAAAATAAAAACCAGTGAACCTGAAACGCCTGCAGTGCCTGAAGGAGCTGACATCACAATAAAATATTTTGAAAGAATGGTCACTAATTACCCTGTTGAGGCGAGAGTACATTTGTAGATGAGCAAACTACAGAAAATGAACTTAGGTCTTCCCAACAATCAGGAGCTGTGCTGTCCTCACTTTGACCAAGCTTTTCACGCAAAGACAGATACTATTTCAATACTCTGCATGTGTTTAAATTTAAAGGATAGGTTCACATGTTCTCAAGTCTATCTTAAATCAATACTGACATGTCAATACACAAAACCTGCTGTAATTCTATCTCCAAAGAAATCCCTTTCTAAAGCTATCTAAATATAAGTGATGGTGGGGGGGGGCACCGTTCCCATTCTGTGCAGAAATGCATTGTGAAGTTCAGCTGAAGCTCCAGCGGTTTAAGTTAGACTAAACAAGTGGGTATCATCACAGGTTGCAGTCTTTTGAGTATGAAATTCTGTCTTTGCGCCTCCATGAATAGTGATTCCTTACTGAGTAACAGCACGGGGATAGAAAGGCAAAACTAAAAAGACTGTAGCTTCAGCTGAACTTTATATTTAGTTTTGCATAGCACAAGGACTGTGGATTTAGGAGACAGGAGTTAAAGCAATTTTTTGACAAAACTTTTGCCACCAGAAAAAGCTATCATACATATTGGCTTTGTTAGGCGTTGTAATGTTACTAATAACATTTCAGTAATATTAAAATTACCCTAAAAACAAAACGTTAAACATATTAACATTTAATATCATCAGCAAATTCATTTTTGCTATCACTGCGTTGTGCAGGCACATCACAGAGCAGCAAGCCTGAGACAGAAACACTTACATTTAGTGACTGGAAATATTCCCATTACTTAGATTTTGTCAGATGAAAAGATGACAAGAACATTGCTGTTTCAGGTTGTGGCATCAAGGCTCTGTCTGTGAAAAACATTTTCAAACCTCCTCAAACTCCCACCACTACTGAGAGCACAACAGCATGAAGCTCCAGGAAATACACCCTACCAAAGGTGAGCCCTCTGCAGCCGCGGAGGACGGCTTTGGCCCTACACTGGCTAAACAACTAAAACTGGATTTTAATGATGGACAACTGCAGTCTACAAAGAACTAATGAAGTTTGTGACTGGATATGTGGTGCAAATGTTGCCTATCTCCACAATTGACTCTCTGTATTTCAAACATATTCTTGCAAAATACAGGTCACAGGCAACAGAAGACCTCCTGGCGAAAAATAAATAGATAATTTGCAGGATATCTAGCTTTAGCTGTGCTTACCAGTGATTACCCTGACATTCAAACAGAGGTGCACATGCAAAGTCTGAGTTTTGCACAGAAAAGACATAAATTTCAATTAAGTGGTGTGTAACGGTAAAACAAAGGAACCAGTAGTGTAACAAATTACTGTTGGCAGGGAGTAATACATAAAGTGATAATATTAACCTACTTTTAAAAAGGGTAACAAACCCAACACTGTTGGCTTTAAGTAAAGCAAAGTGGCAACATTCAAGCAAGTAAAACTCAAAGTAAACATAGGCATGTCTATACAGTCAGTGATGCAGTGCACCAATACAAGTCAGGTCCAGAGTCTATTTTGCAGGCGAAAATAAGCAAAAACTTTGTGAGAAGTCCAGCCAGCTACCTGCCTCACCCTCGCAGGTCTGAGATCGGCCCTCCGGGGTGAATCCAGAGTGGAGCCTCCCGGTGCATCACTCACAGAACTGCTCACGAGTCAGCCCTGCCAATGCTGCAGTGATCGATGCACTGAGTTCCTGGCTGCACACTCGCCTTCATCCATCCTCAGGAGAGAGCAGAAGAGAGAAAGATGGAGATGTTAGTATCAAGAGAGAAGCAGAGCCAGCGAGGAGAAGATAGTCCGAGAAAAACATCTCTCAGCGCCCTGCAGAGTGAGATAAATAGGAAGGACAGTCTGATACATGAGCTGATGAATGATTGAGCCAACACCTCCCCCGATAGCTTCCCATCACCTTCCTCTTCTACACTCATCCTCACTCCCTCTGTTTATTTATTTACTTCGGCAGAGCAGCGTGGGACCAGAGAGGAGAGGTGATGAATGGAACAGAAAGTCATACAGGGTCGGAGCAGCATTCGGACTTTGAGTGTACGTGTTGTTCTTCTATTCTTGTGAGAACCAGTTTCACTCCTCTCTAGTTATGACATTTTTGCAAAGTGATGTAACGTTAGTCAGTGCGTCTTCCAGAGGTCAGTTTATGATTAGTAAATTGGGGTTTAAAGTTTAACAATTACAGATTTGAACAAGCAGTGACTACCAGGAGCCAAATGCTGAAGCCAATGTGGAAGAGCATCAAGATTCAGTTCCTCAAACGGCTCCAAGGAAAGTCTCACTGCACTGACGTCAGTGGGAAAGACCCCAAAGTTTCTGTCATAACAGCTTGTGGTCTTTCTGGTGTATTTACTGAGAACTTTAAAAAAAAAACAGTACAGAGGAAATATATTGACATCTTTGTTATTGAACACACAAAGCTGAGTTATGGGGATGTAAAACTGGTAGTGTTGAAGAATAATACAGAAAGTTTTTAAAACTATGTTGCCAGCTGGAAACAGTGACTTCCCCCTTAGCCAAAGCAGATACTTCATTTAAACATCTTTGTCAATGCACTGCAATGTTGGCTTACAATTTTAACTAAAACTCTGATGCATAAAGAGAAAATACTCATGGCCAGAAAGAGGGAGAACAAATATCAAGAAATAAGTCCCAGATTTTTTTGATTTTGATTTGATTTCTTGTTGAGTGACTGGAAAAGATTAATACCACTCACAATGTCTTTACAGTAAATACAAGGCTGAAGCCAGGAGACGGTTTGCTTAGCAAAAAAACTGGAGAGCATAGCTCTCACCAAAGGTAGAGAGCCTCACAATTTAACACATAATATAAATATAAATAAAAAATAAATAAATATGTGTGGTTTTTATGAGTGGTTATGCAGCAGAATATTTATTTGTCGAGCCATGACCTTTTGCTGTCACCATGGAGTTCCCATGCAACCAGCAGGCTTAAGAAAGTCATAGTGCCTGGCCGAGAGGTGTGCTGGTTACTTCTCCAATTTTTGTGCTAACTAAGCTAAGCTAACAAACATTAAGAATGGGAATAATTAAAGAGCCTGAAAGCAGCCTACCAAAAAAAGAAGAAAAAAACCAAGAGGTTTACATGTAATACAAGCACATAGTAAAGAAACAGAGTAAATATTGTATATTTACCAACATGTTCTCTCATCCAACTCAGTAAATACAGCAGCTTGGTCAGTGGCTTTACGCTTCAAACTCTGATGCTTGAGTTACCCCTCTAGCGTCAGTTTTGGATGTGTCAGTATCTGAGTAAATTTCCGCTTCTTACATGCTGCAGTGTCTTTCAAAATAAACCTCCCTCTTCACTGGAAAAATAGGTTTCACCACCGAAACTACTTTCAGTTAAGGCAATAAAACTGCTTGGTTAGGTTAAGAAAAACATAATTTGGGTAAAAATAGCTGTTTTTTTTACAGTACTTTAACAAGTATGACACTTAACAAGTATTTGATGTATGCCAATACCTATGTTACATGGTTTACATAACCCAAGTTTAGTTTTTGGTTTCACATGAGACACAAACACTGGTCTCCTGGATGAAAGTCCAGTGTGTGTTTAACCCATCCACCTCCCTTCTCTGCCACCCTACTCAGAATTTGTAGCTCTTTCTGCTACATTATTGCCACTGAGAGGATTACATTGGCTTTAGTTGAAAGCATCTCACACCAACGCTGTTAGGTGTCCTGTGTGTCAGTAACGGAAGCCAAGTGCCACCGATTAAGATTAAGAAGAGGTTGTAGATCCAGTAGTCCTACACAAATTTAGTGTTTCACTGTTCTTACGATGATATAATGGTTTTAAACTAAATCTTAATCAGATGTGATTCAACAACATCTTCATTAGAAATTCAAGTGCTCAAGATAAAATGAACATCCCTCTGTTGTCAAGGTAACCTGTTGTCCTGTTCCTTCAAGCCCTTACATTCTCATGCACTCACCCATTTACGCTGATCATGCAGGTGACGTCGATAAAAGTCTGGGAGGCTTCAGTGCTTATAAAGGACTGGATGGATATTGAGATCGGCTGGTGGTGACAGCATCATGTTGGCTGCACGCCAACTCAGCCTTTTAACTCCAAGGCGTGTGTGTGAGTAAATTTTCTTCACTCAATCAAAATCAAACTTTATTCATTCACTGTCTTTACTCATTCCTCCCTCAGGAAAACTGGAGCCTTTCCAACAAGTCCTTGAAATTAAAGGCACAAAGTTCATTTTTTGAGTGTTCTCTCTTAAAATTCACACAGTATTTCTGACCTAACACTTATCATTTCCCCATGCTTTTAAAAACTGTTACAAATCACCTGTTTTTGTCAAGTTTAGGCATGAACCCAACATTGTTATTATTATTACTATACAAATTAGCACCCCTATTGGATATTATTTTAATATTGTTATCATTGATTATTTAATATTTATTTGATATTTATTTATTTTTCAGTGCTCATCTTAATCTTTTTTTTCCTGTAAATAATCATGAAAAATAGTAGATATTTGATTTTGAGTATGTGGGTATATGTATTTAATAAAACTTAATTTAATATGTATTTAAGTTTTTTCTTCTTCCCATTCCTTTTCACATATGTAAACCAAGTCATCATATGTTTGACCATTTTTTTTTGCTTTAAGTTTTTCAATGTCATTATTTTATTTTATTTTATTTTTGTCTGTCTGGTTTTGTATAATAATTTCTCTATTTTCTGTTTATTTTACATGTTAAAAAGTAAATCAAAATAAAATTTCTCCTTAGGGACTTACATAACGGTGTGATAATCCCTAAAAACGTCAATGTACACCTACACCCAACGTACACCTGAAAAATTCAACAGTTTCCATCTTTTTTTTTTTTTTTTTTACATGAAGCAGACTTTTGGGAAGCTGGTCTAGAATATAGGACTCATTTAAGTTGCCTTTATCAATAAGTTTGTCTTTGTTTTCACATGGTCAGATTATTATTAAGAAGACTGTGTTTACTTGGTTTCTGGATTTCATTAACTGTGTTTTCCCCTCCTGTGTACCTGTGCTGCCTTTCTCTCAATTACCCAGCTACACACCTGCCCTGCATCAGCCTTTTCTCCACCTGCACGTCCTCCCCTCGTCAGTCGAGTGTGTATTTAAGTCCTGGTTTTCAGTTAAGTCTTTGTTGTCAGTGATTTGGTTGTATGGTTTTGCATTGAGAATAATTTTTTTTGAGTTCCTGTTGTATCCTGCCTTTAGGTCTACCTGCTCTGCATTACATGACATGTGAAGAAAAAAAAAATCCAACTTCTGGGGGAATAAAATCAAAGAAAGCACACAGTTTAAACAGCAAAAAACAGCAACATATTTTATTGTAAGGAAACTTTAACTCATACATTAGGGTAAAATCTTAACTTGTGCAACTAGCCCGTGGATCTTCCACATTGCAGGGCTCATAGAGCAGACACTTAATGGCAGAGTGCTGCAGAGTGCAGCCTAATGGCTGACCTCTGCCGGCTGAGCAGCTTCTAACCTGCAGTTTAGCTCTCTGCTTATTCGAAGGAGGATAAAATGTTTTCATTGTGCATCGTTTGTAGACATTTAAATCCTATTAGACTAAAAGGATCAAATTCAGTACAGGTCATTTCACAGGGGGGTGTGATGCTCAAAAAATGTATCCACTGATTTACAGACATTTCTTTAACTATAAATGTCCATCGGAAAAAGGGTTTTTTTGGCCACATGGCATCACATGACAAACGTGGAAGTTATATTTCCTTGTGCTTCTAGGTAAAATTGGCTTCAGTGCATGGTGCTATTCCCAGGGACTTGATGTCGACTTTGCCTTGGTAACGACATCATCTGACTTCCTCTTTTGCTCTGGTCATATTAAATACTGGCACTAGAAGGCTGTCTCACTTAACATAACCTCTTGCTTTTTTGGGGTACAAGGGGACACAACTGATGCTGCTGTTTTTTCTTGGGAGGGCAGTTTCATGATTTCATACAAAGTCAATTAAAAGACACAAACACAACACTTTGCTCAACTACAACAACAATATGTCTGCACATTTTTTTTTTCTTCTTTGATGCTGGGTGACTAATTTAAAAGTCTGGGTTGTCACACAAATATACACATACATACACATGCTGACTAAACTGAGTTGTATTTGAGCAAGGTTTGATGAAAATATCCTTGATATAAATTATGAAGAAATTTTATTGAGAGCGAAGTCACCTGAGCTAAAGAACCAGGGAGAGTGAAGTCTTTTGAAAGAATCAATTTAGGGCTCTGATCACTTCCTCTTCTTCGTGTCCTCTCATCCTCTCGTCCTCACCTACTCCATCATGATTTGATGTACAGAGAATTCCATCTCAATGTGTGAACGATTGGCTCTTTGCACTGACTGGTTTATTTACGAAGCATTCAGAGCGTTATGAAGAATGTGTGCGCAAGTGATTTTCTTTGCTTGTGTATAAATGTTTACATGGCTCAGGAATGTTCTGAAATGGGATCTTACTCACCACAGAGTGCCAACAGCCACATAAACACACACATACCCCCCCCCAAACACACACACACACACACACACACACAACTCTGGTGAACATTACTGGTTGTGCTGGTTATACGGTTGGTTAGATCAGTTTATGCAATACATTCTTCTTCCATCCAAAACTGAAGACAAAGCACAGACATGTCCTGGAAAAAAATATTGTCATACGACACACACACACACATACACACAAACACACACAATATGACATTATTGTGGTGTTGGTTGCATCAGGCCAGAGGGAAAAATAATGAATCAGAGCTTGGATACATTGAATTGACCTCCCATAAAACAATTTCTACAGCGCTACAGAGGCACCACTTGATCCCAAACCCCCACCCATCCAACACACACACACACACACACAGGGGATAGTGGGCCAGGGGTGAGCACGGCTGTTCTGTTTGACAACTAATGAAGCAGGCCTCAAAGACAAGATGGCACTTGCTGCCATTTCCACTCTGAATACAAACACACACACACGGGCACACCGCCATCCATGACTCTGAATAACAATCACAACAAATGAAAGTGGCTGTGAGGGGGAAACTTTCCTCATTGTCTGTTTTAATTTGAGTCTTATTTAACGAGTCGAGAATCAAACGTTGGATAAGGGGGTGGGCGGCGGGCGAGGCGTCGCACAGAGACGACAAAAGACGCTGAGAGGGGGAGAAGAAGAAGAAAACGACAGAGAGACATCAGACTCCATCAGTCTGAAAATAGAGCAGTTTTTTGTTTCATCCGACAGGGAGAGGTGTCGATAATTAGGCTCTGTCAGGTAGAGTGGGGAGTGTGTGTTCGTGTGTGTGCGTGTGTGTGTGTATGTGTGTGCAGAGTCTTCCTGACAGTATGTGCTGAGAGCACTGTAAATGCATGGGTAATGGTTGTCAGTTTGTGACAGCTATAAATGGCCCTTTAGTTCTCTTCTCAGCACCACATTGACACACACCCTCTCTCTTTTCCTTTCTCACACTCACACACACGCACACACATACATATATAAGCACACACACACACACACACACACACACACACACACACACACACATACACTCAGCACCTACACTGCTAAGTTAGAGCAACGGATCTTCATTTTCATGTTCATCGACTTAATTATCATCAGAACCAACACTCACTCGCTTCTCCACTCCAGGGAGTAACACTGAGAACAAGGATGTTGGAGGTTCCCATGCAGCTTGTTAACATCAAGTACCTGCAAATACAAAAGACAGCATGAACCTACATGACTAACAAATTATTGTAAATGATTATTTGTTGTTACATATAGAGAAATTTATTCAAAAGAGACATGAGATTAGATTGCTATAATTAAAAAAAAACAAAACAGTGGTCCCTCATTCTTGCAGAGTGAGCTGAACTTTGAAAAGTTATCTTTGTGCTGTTGTGTGCATATGGTATTTGTAACGCCACGACGATGCTGCTTATTTTTACTTACAACTTTAAAACAGATGTTCAAGAAGAAGATGGATGGGGGGACATCCACACAAAAAGGTAGTGTTGTTTTTTTTTTGACATGAGCCCTGGTGAAAAAGAAAGACAGGAAAAAACAATAATAACTAACCTACCTTATGATCTCTCACAAAAAATGTATGGACACACAATGGTTTGTATGGTATATAAATTAACGACCCTACTGGATGAATAAAGAAAAGAATCATGGTTGGGCATCATCAGGTTATGCACGCAACAGTGCGCACAGCCATGTTATGTCCAAAATATAACACGATGACATGATTTGATGTAAGTACATAACTCAAATAACTCAATAACTTGACTTTTGATTCACACAGGACACGAACCCCAGCCTCCAGGGTGAAAGTCCTGTGGTTGTTTGTTTGTCCTTTCTTGTATGACCCCACCTGACTTCGTCCTGCTACCTGCAGTGCAGAGGTCACATGATCACAGCCTCCTGGCTCATGATTACATGGGATAAATATAAGTTATAGCACATTACTTTTTATATGTATAAATACAAACTGTGAATGAGAACAGCCTGACAAAGCTGAGATCAAAAAGATTTTAAAAGATTTTAATTTCATCTTAGGTGGGAAAGTGCAATAAAATTCAATGATGTATCAGAATTGGTGATGCTATATTAATTATGTAATCCTTTCATGTACTCCTCTTTATTATATTCACCTAAGTGTAGCTGATGGAAATATTTTATTAGCGTGGAATTTTGGAAATTGACTTGAAACTCAGTGAAACCATAACTGATTTTATGTTAATATGCACTATCCATAATGATCTTGGGATGCATGTTAGTTTGTGTTCTTATATTCTCCAATGATAAACAGAAATTAGAGTAAAACTAATTTGAACTGATATACAACACTCCTAAAATATCCTAAAATAGGCCTTTAAACCATCTATCACTCACCATCTGTGTCACTCAAATAAACACACACCCTCAGCGAGGTCACAGTTCAGACAGCTGGATAATAACATTACAACTAATGGACTCTCATCTGTTTATTCATAAAGATTTCCTATTTTTTTTCTGTGTGAGCAAGTGCAGTGTGTGTGTGTGTGTGTGTGTGTGTGTGTGTGTGAGCGACAGAGAGAGAGAGAGCGCACAGGCAGAGAAGACCGTTTTCAGCGGTTTCACGTTGCGTCTCAGGGGAGGCTGTGGTGACTATACCCAGAGTGCTTTGCTGCACAGGCAGGTCTGTGTGGGAGTGAGATGGTAGTTTTATTACATTACTGTCAGGCACAGAGACCCACTGTAGCACAGCATCACTAATCCACCACCAACTATATGTGTGCATGGTGTGTGCATGTGTGTGTGTGTGTTTCTGTATTTATCACTTAAATTTCTCCTCTTCATCAGTAATTCTCAAATTGAGGTCAATGGCACTTTGCCAGGGGGGTCTGTGAAGAGTTTTAAGATTCATCATTTTATTATGATATAGAAATCATTTATATATGTATTTCAATTTAAATTTTAACAAGAATCTTCATATATCAATAAAATATTTAATTTTTTAAAGAAGTAACGTGTAGGATTTAGTAGCATCTAGCATGGCAGACCACAACCAGCTGAAACTTGTGCCAAGCATGAGTTTATGTTTAGGATTTCTTTAGTGTTCACTGTTCAGGAGTGTTTTACCCGGAGCTGAATTATCTACAAAGGTCTCTTCCTCTCTAAATCAGGTGATTAAAACCAGTTAAATGATGAATTATGCAGTTGCATGTTACAGATTGTGTTTCTCCGACGCTGTTCGGCATGTTCCACGCGGGCTGCTAGCCCAGCCCCAACTTTTTACTCGATAACTTAAGATCCAGATGTTTAGGAAGTTTTTAACCGGGAGCCGAATCATTTGCAGAGGGCTCTTCCTCTCCAAAACAAACAAACCACACACACATTAAAAAAGTATGTTTTTATGATTGTCTCGTCACAGAGGGGTTGCTAACTATAGTGGCTGATGCAAAAAAGCAAAAATAAGTTTGGTTCGTCTGCTTAAGAAACACAGCAATCTCTATGGACGAGGATCCCTCCGTATGTTAGTGTAAACAGCTTATTTTAACTTAACAAAAAACCCTACAATTATTTTCAGGTTTGATTATACACTAAAGAAAACTTACTTATTATATAATATTTAATCTCTGCCAAAATCCCCCCCAAATCCTACACACTGGACATTCAAATCTAAAATTGGTCACAGATTAGGTTTTAATCTAACAAATGTTATGATGTCCTTTCACATACCTTTTCCAATAATCTTTCAGTGCTTTTTTATCTATTTTAATGTAATGATGTGTATGTGTGTGTTTATAAAAGAGAAGGAGAGTGTGTGTTGTGGAGAATGATGCACTTTGGTGCTTGTGAATATGGTGCTGTACATATTTGATATGCTGTGAAGTATATCTACTTCTGATGTCTAAATCATCAACAGGTGTCTTTCATCACCTGTCGATGAAAGTAGCGGGTGCTCATGGGAACTGCGGTGCAGATAGAAGAGCCTGGACAGACTGTTCCTGACAGCTGGCCAATCATCTCTACTGAAAATCTTTTTCCTTGATGACATCACCAGACCTCGGCCGTTTCCAGACTGCTGCTGGAAAGTTTCTGACTTTCTCCATGGAAGAACGCCATGAGATGGCTCTTGGACTCTGACTTTAAAAGTGGAAATTGAATTGTGATTGTGAAACTTAAGCATGTTGAGATTTAATTATCTGGTGTCAGGACTGTGGGACATGACTTTAGATGCAGTAAATTATTACATTTTATATGATTTATTTATATTTGTAATTAAAAAAAACACTGGTGGTTTATAAGTTGAATTGTACATTTATTTCTGTACACTGAAGTGCCTGTTTAGCATTCTATGTGACCTAAAAAGAGTTTCCTAATATCATAAAACTATTGCTGTTGTATGTGGAGAGACACCAGATAAATAAACATGCTGGAGGTTGCTGTGTTTCTTCTTGGTTTACCCCAAGAGGTCGTGTACCAGCTGGGAATTTCCAACTTTTGACATGTGTGACATCATTGAGCCCAATAATATCCACGGAAACAATGCTGCCTAGCAACTGAAAGATTTCTAACATCATTTATTCCCTTTTGGGAGGACTGGTAAAATCTGTTGATGGTTTCATTTTTACACCTCACAGGGCCAGATTCAAGCTAGAAAATAACATTTTTACACCTTGATTACACTCGTGAAACACTGTTATGATGTAGTGCAGTACTGGTACCCGAGCTCTTTGGCTTGTGATGCCTCAAAACAAAGCAATTTCTGTTGTGAGCTGCTCAATAGAAGCTAAAATTTAGGGGCTTGCAGAGGTGACATGATCTATTAATTCAGGGTTCTTCAATGATTTTCAGCCCATAGGCCCCTTAGATGAAAGAGAGACGAGGCAGTGACCCCCTTTCTACTGAGTTGCTATCACAATAATCCTCTGGCTAGGTGTGTTTTCCTCACACTCCACTGCGAGGCAAACCCTAACCACTGTGCCAGTGGTTTCTGAGGTGTCTCTTGTTCAAAAGGTTACAAAATGATCCGTTGTGGCTCACAAGAATGTCTATACATCTCATATAATATACAGACAATTTTTTCCAGTGTTTCAATAGCAGGTCTATGCAACTGTTGGCAAATTAGTTCACCTTGCCATTTGGTACAGGTGCCGCTGGGTGGGAAAAAAAAACCCAAATGTTGCCGCCAGGCAGCAACCTTTGGGGCTGGAAAATGAAGCCAAGGCAAGACTGGCCACTTGAGGCAGGCTCTGGTCTCTATAGCTAATTTCAACATTCATGACAACTGTATTGGGAGTTAATTTTTTATGTAATTTACCCATTTCCATTTTATTAAGGCTTAAGGTTATGCATAAATAAGGGAATGTTGCTTTGAGTGACAGGCCAGTCGTGTCCTCAGCTTCTCAGTCAGATACACCCCTCGCCCTCTCCCAAATATGTTCACTTCTGGCTCTAAAACATAACAAACAAACAAAAAAACAGATGGTGACGGCCAAAATGCCGAATTCAAGGCTTCCAAATGGGACCCCAGAAACCAATGGATGACATTACGTTTGCTGCGCCCATTATTTTAACAGCCCATAAATGCCTCCCAGTGATATAGCGTTAACTAGCTCACATGATGGCACAAGGATTCATGCCTAACAGTCAGCCCATCATTAATGATGAGAATGATTTTGGATTCATGTTAATGTGTATTTTCAAACACATTTTAATTAAATGATAGGGTTAAAAAAAGCTACACAATTTGGAGGAGGGCAGAAATTTGTTATTTTCTATGTTTCTATCCTATTAATCATCACAGGTCTATTTATAAGGTAACTGCAAAAAAATGGACACATGCAAACAAAAATTACTTACTCACCTTGTAGGTGGGGCCTGTCATGTGATGTATGTTGACAAGTTGTCTGATGCTGAAAGACATGAAAGTGGCCTCAATAGTTTATCACATCATTCATACCCTATTTTTTACAATAAGCTGCTCCTATTGCTGTTGCTGCTGTGTGGATCGCTAGAGTCATCTCTAAGTTTAATCAAACCCAGGCACAGAACACTGTTTAATGGACTCACGTTCATTACAAGCCCACTCCTCGGCCACAAATAGCCTCGCTGCTGTTTGGAGCTCGATTGGTTAGCTTTCCTCCGTGGTGTGAGCAGTCGTTTGGAGTGTAACTAATGTGAGATGACAGGTAAACTTGTGAGTCTCTCCCCCATACCAGCGCCCACTGCTGAGACTCTGTGTGAGTGTGTGTGCTTGTGGCGCAGTGGGGGAGAAGCCAGCAGTGTGTCCAGGCAGTAATCAGGTCGTAAACTCCATCAGGTTCTGTTTTCTCTGGAAGACTTTGGAGGGACGAAGGGGAAGGACGAAGGTGGGCGAGAAGGAAGGAGGCAGTAAAACTCTGGTTAGCTCTGTCAGCTCTCCTTCAATCAACAGCGGGACGGAGCAAAGCCAGGGGAATGAGGAGAGCATAAAACATGCAAGTCAAACAGGTTGGCAGAGAGCGAGAGAGCAGCAGGACCCAAAAAATATATGGCTTCTTTGGGGTTTAAAAGTATTTGTAAAAATGTTTTATAGAATATTACAGCCTTCTGTGGTGGCAGATGGTTGGAGTTTGACACGTGTGACAATAAATAAGAATTATTGGACTGGAGTCTGGTGGGGGGCTTCTGTCCACCAGTCACAGCCCTGCATAATCTCAGTCATCACTTGTCTCTAGTTTGTCAGTAGCAGCAGACACATGTGGTGTGCACAAACACACACACAAACACACATGCTGCAGACTTCAGAGGTCATCTCAGGGGGGGCTGATGAAAGGTTGAGGCGATGTGTGTGTATGCGTGTGTGTGTGTGTGTATGTGTGTGTGTGTGTGTGTGCGTGTGAGTGTGTGTTTGTGTGTGGTGATGATGATGATGATACAGATTAATGGTCATATCTTTTAGATTATGTTGTGGTCACAGCAACTGTTGTGATGAAAACACCATTTAATTTATGTGAGAGACATTGGACATAATCACGCACACACACATATACACACACGCACACACACATACATACACAAAAGATAACACACACCTGGCCAAATACGCAGCAGGGTTTAACCTTTCGCTATGAGAGACATGATCCAGCTGTTTTCTTGTGAGTGTGTGTGTGTGTGTGAATGTGTGTTTGCATGCACATGTGTCCTTGTTGGAGCTCTAATTGTAACTGGACCCAGTCATGAAGCTTTTTCGAGCTTCCTGTTGTGACTCTGTGCTCCTTTCGGGGGTTAAACACTTGTCTCTCACACAGTAACCCAAACAACAGAGCAGGCCGCATTTCCCATTTTGAAAAACTCTGTCTAGGCCAAAATGTAGAGAAAAGAAGAGTTTACAAGTATGTCCACTTATGCAGGACATGATCTCAGTGTAGACGTGGGTGAAGCCTTCCAGTATTCTCACTGATAGTCTCATTTATGGTAAGTAGTACATATCAGTTTCTCCAAATCAACATGGTGATAATTTATTGCCTCCATTACAGACATGACATTACATTAGCATAGTTTATCTGTCAGCAGGTCCGTGGCATGTCAAAATCTGATGGGCTCACAATTCACCAAAAAACTCATAAGATTTTGCTAGTAATCTAGAATCTGCTATTTACTATTTTTCTTTATTTGTCATTGCCTTTTTATGTCTCCATATACTCACAGAGACAGAGAGCTGATTCCAAATCAGTTTGTTATGGTTGCAGTTTCAAGAGATGAATCAAAATGAAAGAAATAGTACTTCACCGCCCCTGAGAGCAGTGATTTAGCAGCTTTAAGTTTCCTGTTTTCACTCAGAGCACAAAATGCAGACTTTGAGAAGCCGATTAGATAATGAATGTGCTTTTGTGAGTGGTGTGAAAGGATGAGTTGTCTGTTGGCAGCTGTTAAAGGAAGTTTATCTTCAAAGATTTAATCACTGATTATTGGAGGCAATAATAAACATTCACAAATGTTGACATTTCAGCTTTCATATCAAACAGCGTGTGATTCAGGCTTTGTCAGAGGCGTGTGAAAAGCAATTAAGTTTTTAACGAAATCAATTTTCGCATCTCCAGTACCCCTCACCACCCTCCTCCTTATAGCATATATTCATGCACAAACAAACGTACACACACACAGACACACACACACACACACACACACACACACACACACACACGTATATATGCACACCCCTTCGTGAGATCTCACAGTCAATGTTTGAAGCTGTAAAGATTGTCAGGATGCTTTTTTTTTTTTTGCCAGAAAGCCCATGGGCCTCATTTTCATTTCTCATCTTTAAGAACAGAGAGGTGCTTTCACATGTTAAACAAGGTGTGTGCGTTTGTATCTGTGAGTTTCTCCGGGAGTTATAGAGGCTTGCCATCAACAGTTCAAAGAGAAAATAAAAGCGTATATATACAGTACAGTATAGGTGTGTAGAGTGGAGTGGGGCTGTATGTTTAAAATAATGGCAAAGCCGATTCCACAGCAATTAATATTTGCTGCATTTACTTTATAAGGCAATAATAATAATAATAATAATAATAATAAGAAGAAGAAGAAATATATGACTGTCATTGCTTTTCAACCAAACTGCAGTGTGCAGTGACTTTCAAGAAGTTTTGAGGAAAATATAGAATTATTAATTTGATTTTTTTACTGATAAGTGGCTTGAGAAAAAATGACCACAACTTTCAAAATGGAGAAATCATTGATAATATTACAAAAAATAACACAAAAGAATGGCCAACATCCCTTTTTACAAGGAAAAGGTATTTTTGCATTTCTTCTTCTTTTTTTATTACTGTGCCTGCTTTTTTAAATAAGGTCCAAGTTGATATAGACCTGCACTGGTTACATACACACACACACACACACACACATACATACATACCAGACTGTCTCAACCATTTAGCTGCAATGAGACCTTTAACTTCAGCTCTTCATTAAGTCTGATCACAGAAATGATGGTATAATCATCTGAATTAGTTAAATGCACTGTGTCCGCCTCAGTAAATCCCACCAACACACACACACACTTACACACATTCCCCTTCCTCCCCATGATTACAGTACACCTGACGCATGGTTGGCAGCTGGGCCATTTCACTGTGTTGTAGTTGTGGTTAGTTTAGTTGAGGTTAAGACAACACAGTAAATTATTACAGTATGTAGCGCTTACATGCACAACAACACTGAATAGACTAGATTGTGTGTGTGTTTGTAAATAAGAGAGAGAAACAGAGACAGACTGACAGAATGTCCTGTAGTGTAGAGGCAGCATTGTGTGTGTGTGTGTGTGTGTGTGTGTGTGTGTGGGTGCGTGCATGCGTGCGTATGTGCATGCGTGTGTGTGAACATGTGTTACAGTGTCCCTGCTCTAATTGAGCAGCAGTTGCGTGTAATGGCTGTGATATTTATCGGGGCGGCGAGGTCAGGTATGATAACGATCTGGGTTGCCAGGTTTGGTCTCGGGGTTACAGGACATGGTCTTATCTCGAGGGCCTCTCCTGCACTTATTATGAAGCCTGTAATGAGTGACAATAACCACTTAATGGAGCAGAGGAGGGGGAGCTGTGTTTTTCTGGTTCATTCTCACAGGACTGAGAGTCTATTATTTATCACTGCTCAGGTCTGAGAAACTTACAATTTCTTTATTTAGTAGTGTTATTGGTAGAAGTAGATGAGGTTTGCAAAGCTTTGGAGTTCAAATCTTTATCCGAGATAGTTTAGGCCTAGTCACACCACTGTTTACCTTTGTGGGAACAGATAGCCAAAGGGTCCAAAATGGAGGTAGCTATTGTAGCTTATCACCTGAGTTGCACCATCCACTTTTTATTTGTCGTCGTAAAAACAGCTCCAATCAAGATGGTGACAGCCGAAATATCAGACTCGAAACGGTAGTCCACAATCCAGCGGGTGACACCACAGTAGCTACCTCCATTATTATAGTCTACGTCCGAGACCAACGAAATCGGTTGTGTTTTTGCAGACATCTAAAGCTAAGACATGATCCTGATGGCTGATCATGAAGAGCCAACATTTTTTCTGGCAACTGGGTTGGCTGCTTTTAAGTTGAAAAAAACTAAACTCACAGAGCTGAAAAATCCCTGCTGGCTCAGAGCAACCAAGATGTACTTTTTTCATTCATACTTCACTGTAAATCATAAAACAAGCCAGTCTCAAACTGACGGTCTTGATCCTTTGACCCTTTTCCTCCCAGTATACTGCAAAGAGCAAACATACCACATCCACACAGACACACAGGGGCTTAAACACAGTGGTCTAATGGTTTCCATAAAGTGTTCATCAGTCTGTGGCCTGGAGGGAATGATTGGTAAGTCATACTGTTGAACTTGGAGTGCAGCTCAGGGCTAAGATCAGGTCTTGGGCGAAGCGAAGGGGCAGCTGCAGCCGCTCATTTGTGGCCACCCAGGACAAGTTTGTTCGTGTGTGTGTGTGTGTGTGTGTGTGTTACTATGTGAGAAGGCAGGACAGCTGCAGAGGTCTATTCATAGTGCACTGATGTCCCTGATGAAGACTGATGTCTCTCTCCTGCTCTGAAAACCTGCCATCCCTCCATCACTATGACTTATTTCTGTCAGATCTATCGTCATCGTTCTTTTACAACTTTAGCAACAATCCCCCCATCTCACACCTGAGTGGAGAGGAGAGATTATTTTGTGGACAGTAGTACTTTTTTTCCCATATTATTTGCTCTAAACTCAAGATACACAGAGATAAATATTACCATGTAAGATCACACTTGTTGAGGTGTAGGGCTAATTGCCTGAAATCAGTTTAATAAGATCGATGTTTAAAATGCAATACTAAAATGCCAATATTTTGGCCACTAGATGGCAGCAGAGCAAACTGTAAACAAATATATGACATATTATTACCATCTAAAAGACATTAGCATTTATTCAGAGTTGTGTTCCTGAATCTAGGAATTTATATAAAGAGGGACAATGTGTCTCCACTTCTTCCTGCTCTACGAAAATGAAGCCAAAATATCCCGGACACGCACGCTGCCATCTTGCACTGGTGACATCATTTGAAGCATGAGGGGTGGAGTCGCTGTATCCAGTTCCCGCCTATATACCTGCCCAGCTCAATCACAACTGTCAGTCATCAACACACCCACTTTTTATAGCATCACATTACAACTTAAAACCACACTTATCAGAAAATTGCATTTAAAAAACACTTTTTGGATAAAAAATAAATAAATTGGCCGGTAGTCCACAATCCAGCGGGTGACACCACAGTAGCTACCTCCATTATTATAGTCTATGTCCGAGACCAACGAAATCGGTTGTGTTTTTGCAGACATCTAAAGCTAATTGGCCAATATCCCAGCTTTTTCCCAGCGAGGTTTGTGACCGATAAACTGTAGTCAGCCACCAGGGGGCAATCGAGATGTTTGGTCTTAGTTTTGAAGAGCTGTCATGTTGTCCATCTGATGAATGTAAGTCCAGTATTCACTCTGGTTTTGACTCTGCTTTGGTCTCCACCAAATTCTGATAAATGTTCTGCTATGTCCATCAACTTGTTACTACTCTGTCTGCAATTTGGTAGGTTAATTAAGCTGTTTCTTGTTTAAAACAACTGCCTGCTGTAGGAAACAACACTCATGAGAGCGATTAGAGTAAAGTAAAGTTGCGTCCCTTAAGACTGAAACAATGAGCTGAAAGATACCTAAACACCCTATTCAGCTGAGTGGAACTGCAAACTAGGGGGATAATTCTCTGCGGATTTGTCACTTTCCACATGGTCATTTATATTTAATATATAAAATTAGTATTATTAGAGCTTTGTACCAATGAACTCTATTTGACTGTTTTGTATTACATTAGATTTACATTTTACATATGGTTCACATTCAGCTGGACAACAGAATTTCTACAGTGGCTGAAAACAAGCATGTTACCATTATCAGTATTACAGTCCAGTCGACATGTTTTTACCTTTCATGGCTACCTTAAATTAAAACATGAGACACACAGATGCCAAAAATAGAATCTCACCAGCAACAATCTTCTCTCCTGTCGGCCCTCTTGTGTTTTATCCTAAATGAGGAAGGTTGACACCCCACGAAACTTGGGAAAGAACTACTCCCCCATCTGTTGGTCTGTGCTGCATTCTGATGGCCCTCGAGGGAAATTTGCCCTTGAATACTGACAAGGGAGCGGCATCTCTGCACAGTATCCTACCATTAGTTGGGATATTGCAAAACTGGGCCCACATCCATTGTACTGGTTACGGCTGGTTGCATCACGAATCTGTTCTCTAAACAGACAACATGTAATTAGGCGATGGGCAGTGTCTATCTATCTATCTATCTATCTATCTATCTATCTATCTATCTATCTACAGTATACACTGAATATGTCAACAGGAGTTCACATACACGCCTGTCACTTTCACTCATCTTCCCACACCCTCTTTTTGCCCTCTCTATGGTCTATAGGTCCACAATTGCCTACACACTCATTAGCCCCAAGCCACACTCACTCACAACACACACACACACACACACACACACACACACACACACACACAAACAAGCCATAACTTGCCCAGCAGATACACATTTAACCAAGATGCCTCAGGGGACAGCCAGAAGGTAGCCGGAGGGTAGAAAACAGAGAGAGAAAGAGACGGAGGGAAGAAAGAAAAGCGCAAACATCTAAGGTCACATTCCTCCTGGTGCAGCTCGCTTCCCTCTTTGATTAAAATTGATTTAAGTTTTGTAACAGCAGTGATTAGTGTTAGAGATAATACTCCACACTCTGTGTATAACTCGAGCATGCCAATATACAGCATCTTGGCTTCGTAAGTCTGACAGACATCGTCTTGTTCATGTAAGCCACATTTTTCCATATTTGGGCATCGTTCCCATTTCCTGCTATGAATATGTATGCAGGTGGATGGAATCTACCACAAGCAGACCACAGAGAGCTCCTGACGCACACACACACACCTGAATACCACAGAGTGTTAAGAGATGTATATCAACACTCTTGTGTAGCTGAACAAACAGAAACTTTGGAGAGGTAACCACTGTTAAATGAGCTCAACATATCTCTTGTAGATCCTTCAATCAGGTGCTCCATGCTAACACTTAAGCATTAAATACTGTAGGTTGAGTGACAGTAGGCGACTCATCCAAAAGGTTTACTGACCTTTAGGTGTGAAAATCGAGGTTACATATCCTGATATGTTTAGATTGCTGAATGCTTTTTACTGATGTATATAGGCCTAGATTTATTTTAAAAAATTAAAGACATTTACACCATAAATTGATACAGAAAAGGAACATGTTGCATTAAAATTCACCATAATGCAAGACAAGTTTTTATTCTACTCTTGTTGAAATAATCTTAAGTATTGTACAATCATTCAGCATACATTAGTTAAAGTGCTTGCTAAACATTGTCCAGCCGGCACCAGATGTCAGTATGACGTCAGCAAGACACTGGACTCTAAGGCCAGACAGACGTTACTTTTGGTTGGAATGAAAATCGGGTCGATGACATTTTAAATGTCTAACAATGTTGGATTTTTACATATTTGTGGACATCCGCATTGTTACATTTTGCAGACATTGGGTTTTGCTCTCCATATTGTACGACTAAATTATGTTATTCTACATAAAGATAGCATTGGCATGAGACATTTGGAAAACGTTGGATTTGGTCAGCACAACTTTAAACTAACCAAAAGATCAAGGTCGTTTTGCTTCATTATTCTACGTCACATTGACGTTGGTATTAGACATCATCCTGACATTGATGAGTTTTGGTCATCCAACGTCACAACCTAAACTCAACCAAATATGACCATCTAATGATGTTAGTAGCCTGCTGGGTGGCTAAAGTTGGCCTGCAAGGGAGATGATGATGATCTTGGTGCCCGTGTCCCTAAACGCAAGTTAGCCTAAAAATACAGAGATTTTAGTTTAAGTTGCAGGAGAGTCTAAAGACTATAAGTTCTGTGAGTTTTTCTACCAACAGAAACATGTTCTGTGAATGACATAATTTTGACCCAAATCTAAATTGAAAATTGAACTGATTAACTTATTCCAACTAAATGCACAGCAAATTTTAGAAGCAGCATACAGGATAAAAACTCAACGCTAAGATGCAGAGATGATTTTGGTCTTGGTGATGGAAACTGAGGCAAAGACGTGTTTGCATTAGTTGAAAATGTTTCAGCTTGAGCCAAAAGAAAAAGGTTATCAGGGGGGTCTGGTGGAAATACCACACACAATATTTGTTGCTGGACCCTCATTTGCTTTGCATTCAGTATGACCACATTTTTAAAACTTGATGTGTAAAGAGACACCAGGTTTCTTTGCTTTGAGATATGACTCGGACTTTCATAAGGAGATGTTTTACTTCTGTGACATTTGATTTATCTTGACATGATGGTGCTTTTATTATATTAAAATGCTCTAAGTTCAGGATATTGTATCATTTCAGATCACTGGTGGACTTTATTCTCAATTAGCTCAGTTTTCCACCTTTTGACTGCAGTCTGCAGAGGCGTGTGGCAGCTATAAGTTAAACAGGCAGGAGACAAGCAGAATGAGAAAAACTGGAAACACCTCTGACATGTTAACACACTCAGGGGTGAGGTGAGTAACCACAGCTTTCTGTATCCACAGTGATTAGTGCCACAGCAACTTCCTCACTTCACCTCAGCACAGCATTGCACGGCTGGAAACACACACACACACACACACGCACACACACACACACACACACACACACACACACACACACAAACATACAGAGAAAACCTCTGTTTAAATAACACACATTCACTATGTTACACTGTAATGTCTGACAGTGATGTGGAGCATCATTATAGAGAGACAAAGCAAACTATTTTTGTTCTGCAAAAACAAAACAGGATTCAACACTTTGTAGCACTCTGTTCGGAGACAAAGTATAAACAAGCAGTATAATTATGGGCTCATTTGAGACAAACAACCATCGTCTGTGTGTTTTTGTGTCTGTCTGTCTGTACGTGTGTGTGTGCAAACACAACTACGTTCTCTATCAGGGATGAGATGAGAGGAAAAGGATGAAAGATACTCTGTCTTACTTTGGCAGATGACAAATAAATGACAGCACACACACATTGTTACACACAAACACCAATATATACACGTGTATAAAAACAAACACACACACACACACACATGCTAGCGAGCAAGCACACTAACACACTCTGCAAACAAATTTGTTTGAAAAGTGACACTTTTCACACTGTCATTACACAGCTCACGGCTGTCATTTTAGTGTTTCTCATCAGTACATCACAGAAACAAAAAATTTGTTCACACACGCAGAGACACACATACACACACACTGCTTCAGTACCATACTGAGATGACAAATGCGCAAAATCATTTTAACACAAACAGAGCGAATGCACAGCCAGGGAGCTGCAAAAAACTCCCATGTTTCTACAAAACAAACTGCCTTTTTTAGTTCTGATGAAGCTCCAACAGCAAGTGCTAATGAATACAAACACCGATATGACGGATACAAGGATGTATGTTCATATGGGGTAATATTAGCATCAAAAACTGTCAGATTTATTTTCTCAGGGGAGTAAGACACCACTAGCGTTAATATGATGGGTTTTAGTGTAAATATCATACAGAATTCAGCACTCACTGATATGTCAGAAGAGTTTACCTCCACAGAGGAAAGTTTTTTTTTCAGGACATAAATGATCATGTTTTGTTAAAAGTCCATCAACATTTCAGGAGTAATTAGTGCTTTATTTATCTTGAGCTATTTTCTTGAAATGTATCAACAAATACCTTCATTTGACTTACAGTCTTGTATCACTGGTGACCTCACAATAAATCAACTCAGACATGTGTTTATGGATTAAACACAGCATTTAGAGTCCTCAGCCAGTCACATTCATATAAACAAAGATTATTATCTTTTGATTAAAAGCATCATAAACTCACTGAAGTGCACATTATTGCAAAACTCAAAACTATGATTTTAAAATTACTTTGCAATTTTTGACCCTGGAGCTGCATTGACACTCAAGAGCCAATTTTTGAATGCAATGGACAGACACTGAATCAGTAAAATTGATCAATTGTTGTCTCAAACCTATAATTGTTATTCTGGAGTAATTGTGCCCTCCCTGATGCAGAAGGGAGCTTAGAGAAAAAATTGAGTCTGGAGCTCCTCTTGAGTCTCTGATAACAACCACTGCTCCCTCTTGCACCCTCACCTTTGCACCAACAAACAAACTGCAGCGATGCACTTTTCAGTATGATTAAAAAATAAAAAGACACATAACAAGAAAAATCGAGAACAGTACATTTTTTGTCAAATGGATTTAAACTTTTAAATTTCTCCATATATTTCCAAACTAATCCCCACACTTTTTTATTTTAAATCCAACAGTCTTTATTTAGATTTTCTGCAGCTGCATAGATCAGATAAAGCTGCCTTAAACTAAGAGCAAGATACCTCTTCAACTTCATTGTGTTTAAAAATGCTGTCTTTTATCACATTATACATTATATTTTGGTATGCTGAAGGAGGTGATGGACAGAGCCATACTGCCCCCTGTTGTGGCAGACAGATCATGGCACCATATATCTTTAAAAAAGACTCAAGAATTATTTTAATGTCTTAGCCAGGTGAAATTTATGTGATATGAAGAGGAGGTTCACCTCTGGGACACCTGCAGTATGAAAACAAGTAGTCAGACCCTTTCAGTTTATTTGATAGGGACAATATGGATAAACATAGTACAACATCTGCATATTAGAAACAAACTGCAGTGACCGATCTCTCTATATGTGAAACATCAGTCACTGCAGCTCGTTTCTAATATGCGGATGTTGTTCTATGTTTATCCGTATTGTCCCTATCAAATAAACTATATAAATTAAATTAAATACTCAAGTAAAATTGCCAAAATGTTAAGTTTAAAATATTCCTTAAAAAAAACTTCCTGCATCCATAGTCATACTTGAGTTTAAAAAAGTATAGTACTTTGCTTTTTACTTTAAATGTTTTTATTGTTCTCTTTTTTTAAAATAAAGTATTGGATAATTTGACCTCTTTGTGAATCAAATCACTATTGAAATGAAACCACCTGACAAGTTTACATTGGAAATCTCTTTGGTGTAACAGCTGACAACTGTGATATATCGAAACGTGACAAGTGGGAGCTAAGCATTTAGCACGTTTTATTTGGTACGCCTATTATATGCTTTTAATTTAAAGTTACTGGTAACAGCAGTCAAATAAACATATTGGAGTAGAAAGTACAGTATTTCCCCCTGAAGTTATGTGGACTAGAGGTGTAAAGTATGGTAGCATAAAATGGACATGCAACCAAAGTATCTCAAAATTGTACTTAAGTACTTGAGTAAATGTATTTTCCACTACTGGAAGTCTGCATTATCAGTGTCTACAGACATACAAATGCAGCCACAGAAATTGTGAATTTTTCTTACATTGGTCTGTGACCTTTCCTGTTCAGAATTTAAGTCAACTTTTAAAAGCTTGGTTGTACCATATGGCCCCTCCTCAATATTTTTTCTATCTTCCTTTCTCTAACTCTCTCTGTTACATGCATTCAAACTTGGCCTGCCAACTTTCTCCTGCAGCACTAGAGAGAGAGAAGATGGATGCACACACAGAGAAGAAGGAGACAAAGTACAGATGAAAAATAGTAACCTGTGACGGATGGGCGACAAAAACAGAGATGCGAATGGTGAGATTGATGGCGGGCTGAGAGAAATATAGAGGGTAGAAGGAGAGAGATGGGTGAGAAGAGTTGAAGCTGGCAGCAAAAGTGAGTGAGAGGTTGAAAGAGGAGGATGAAAAAGTAGAGGAAAGGTTCATCTCTCTCTCCCCCTCTTCCTCTCAGTCCCTTTCTCTCCGTCTTTCTCTCTTGGCCAGTTGACAACTCAGTAGGAGTCAGACTACCATCTGTCTATTGGAGAGGAGAGAACAGCCCTCCACCTACTTCTCCTCCTCCTCCCCCTCCTCTCTCTCCTCCTTATCTCCCTCCATTTCTCCTCCTCTCCTTCCTCCTCCTTCCTCTCCATTCTGACAGCATGTGAGAGAAAGAAAACCAGACAGACCCAATTGACAGACAGGATACTAATACGCTAATATGCTAATCCTGCTTTGCACTTGTATGCTATCTGTGCTGTTTTATAGTGTATGTGTGTGTGCGTGCATATGTGTGTGCATGTGTGTGTGCGTGTGTGTGGCAAGGCCTAGCCCCTGGGTAATAAAACAATACAAAGAGAGCTTTAGGCCTGCTGGGCCTGCAACAGCACTTGAATACCAAATCAGCCAGCAGAGATCACTGGGGGAAAGGTGTAGTAGTGTGTGTGTGTGTGTGTGTGTGTGTGTGTGTGTGTGTGTGTGTGTGTGTGTGTGTGTGTGCGCGCGCGCGTGTGCATGTGTGTGCATGTGTGTGCAGGAGTAAGACAGATAGCAGAAAGCGGCCTTGTTTTTTCCAGTGGTGACCGTTGTTCAGTAACTCCTGCTTCTAAAAGTAGGAGAGCAACTTCGCAACAGCTCTGGGTGCAGACAGATGGATGATTTTTTTTTTTTTAAGAGAGGAAGATTGATGATGGGAGTGCATGAAAAAGCAAACAAGAACAGGGATTTATAAAAAGATATAGAGTATGGAGGAGAAAGGATTGTACAGTTAAATGCTATTTCTATCAGTTTCACTTCTCTGTTGGCGAACACACACACACACACATGACACCTTCACATATATACACACCCATCGCCTTTTTTTCCTCTTTATCTCACCCTTGTCTGCCAGCCAGCCCTTGCCTTAATGGACCATACACACAATTACTACTGATTAATACACCACTTAACATTTTGACCCCTCTCAGGCATCACACACACACATACACACCACTTAACATTCTGGCCTTGCCCTGGTATCATTGGCTTCTCAGGTACCCAGCATGCTGCAGTGACGCTCCAGGGCAGCCCCGCTGAGACCACTGCTGTCTGAAGAGGAGAGTAACAGTGTGTATGTGTGTGTGTGTGTGTGTGTGTGTGTGTGTGTGTGTGTGTGTGTGTGTGTGTGTGTGTGTGTGTGTGTGTGTGTGTGTATGTGTGTGTGTGTGTGTGTGCATGATGAGATGAGAACATGCCAGTGCCAGCTCCCTGAGGGACTACCATCCAGTCCATGTCCTCAGGGAGCCTCGACACTTTAGGAATGGCACTACAGTGGGGCATCATTGCAGCCAAGGGGCCCAGAGGGATAAGGAAAGAGAGTGAGAGAAGCGAGGTTGATTGGGGAACACTGGGGCCCCATCATCATCAAGGGCCCCAAAGAGAGGATGGACTGATATAGTATGTGAAAGGTGGATGAAAGACTGAGAGTATAATGAAGAAGGGGTGGATGAAGAGACCTCACAGGTGTCTCTGTTTCAGAGGTGAACTTGGCCAAAACTGAGCTGCAGTCAAACAAATCACGACAATATTATGTTTAATTCTAATGGGAGTGTGTGAGGATCAAGAAATTTGAGGCAAACTGAAAAAAATATATATATAGTGTTTAATGACCTGTTACTGCATTTCCTGTGTGACGGCCCGAGATGAAGCCTATCAGGTCCTTGGTTGCTGTCTCTGCTCTCCTTCAGGAGTTGAAGGGAGGAGGGGAGAGCTCATCAGAAATGCAGCACACCTGAGAAAGCTGGGCCCAGGAAGTTATAAATCAGACCTGCAACATCTCCTCACTCTCTCTTGCCCTGGCCTGCCAACAGAAGCGGACATTTGTTTGTATTTTCTGTTGCACACTCACACTCACACACACAGACACTCACTCACACAGACACTGCATTTATACTGACCTGCTGACAAACACACTCCACTGCATTGTAGTGTTTACTCCTTTGTTTTGTATCATTAACTTAATTTACTTTATTAAACTTTGTTGCATTTATTTACTGACTGTGGCCTCCCTCTTTGTCATATATATTGTGCCAGGTTGTGAATAGCCAGAATAGTACCCAAAAAGCAATTGCTTTTCACTTAGACATCGCTACATTTCTTGCCAAGATGGTGCCACAAAAAGCGCTATCCCTGTGTTTTTAGCAGGGATACAAAAAGGAATACATGTAGATACGTTTATAAGGGCATGACAGTTATGAAGGGTTACTGTTACTACTGTTTTCCTGACTCTTACAGAAGAGGCAACAGTTGATCATCACAACAGACTTTTAAGTTGTTTTGACAGCTCCCTTTAGCCTTAGACACTCTACAGTCCAAGACCTGAGATGTGCTTTATTTCACCACAAACCTGTTCAGTTTTGTAAACTATTCACTTTAGTAAGAGTGTAGAAGTGAACTGAGAGCAAAAAAGATAAAAGCACCACAAGCAACTGAGGGAGTTAAATGATATAAAGAGAGAGAAAAAGAAAGACACATTATAGAGATGAAAGGTTGAATGTGGCATGAAGGTAGCAGTGAGGGAGTAACAGATCAAGGTGTGCGAGATCACAAGAGAGAGGCAGGGATGGTGTGACAGTGAAGGCTGGAGGGAGGGTGTGAGTCAAAAATACAAATCAGAGGAGAAACATAGAGAAGGCTATTAATTATATTCAGGGCACTAATGTGAACACACCATGGGCCCGGTGCTCTTGTGATGGAGACATGAACATGCACATCACACAAGCCTGAGAGGGTTACCTGATGCAGGAGGAATGTACAGCTCAGTCACAAAGTTCGTGTTTTTACTAAGTTGAAGATAGGGTGTATACTGCAAGTTCACAGAAGCTCAGGAAACTGGGTTTTTATTCATCTTTAGAGGTTACAGCATGGGCAGAGTTTCCAAATATCTCTATGTTAAGTCCAGGTGACAGAAAAAGGGAAAAAAAAAAGTCTCATATCACTGTGGAGGAAAAAAATTGACCCCAGATATCTGGGATAAAAATTTATTTTCAGTGTTTCTGTGTTTTTACATTTTTTAAAGGATATTTTTCATTTCCTTACACATTGAGACCTTTGACATAACTAAATGTAGTAATACTGAAGTGTACCACAACAACGTTAAAAATTTTACTTAAATTTACTTAAAATTTTACAAAAAAAAAATATAGATTTTTTTGCAGGAAAAGACAGTATCAGTAGTAAAAGTACTCAGGCAGAATGGCACAATTTGGAATGTCATTTGTATCATATTTCTAAATTACATTAATGAAGCCTGTCATAAATAGTGCCTTAACATTAAAGCAGCATTTTTATATAGCCAAAAAGTGAATTTAGCAACTTTATAAAATCTATAATAGAAAATTTAGAACGTTGAGTAATATTTTCTAAATATGTTTTAGGGTGTAAAATCTTAATATGCAAAGTAACTGTAGTTTCAGATAAACATGGTAAAGTTAAAAATCTCCCTCTTAATTGTAATGGAGAAGAAGTAAAAGGTGCATTTACAGATAACATTCATATTAGTTAACTCAAAACTATACGTAAGTTAGCTGAAGTTTCTGAGTAAATGTACTAACTTACATTCTGCAGTTGCACTGTAGTTTTTCCAAGTGATTTTGTGCTTTCAGCAACATTTAGACAGAAAATCAATTCCTGATATGCCCATATTCAAAGCTGCTACAGGGCAGGCAAAGGTATATGTACTGGCATATTTTGTTTACAGAGCTTGCATGCAAAAAAAAAGTACAAGAATCTAAAAACTGAGGAATATGTTGGTGATCAGTTTCATTTTATATATATATATATATATATATATATATATATATACACACACATATATACAGTATATATGTATGTATATATGTATATATGTGTGTGTGTGTGTGTGTGTGTGTATATATATATATATATATATATATATATATATAAAATGTATATAATGTATATATGTGTGTGTGTGTGTGTGTGTGTGTGTATATATATATATATATGTTGACCATAAAATGTTGCATGTTGCATTCATATTATGCCCCCCTGTGATTTTAAAAACACATATAGTAATTTTTACAAGAAAAACAAGTGGCACCCATGCATGCAGTACCACGAGATACTGCAGCTCAATGTTTCTAGCAGAATGTTTCTGCAATACATCTGAATTTTAAAAAAATGTAAAAGAGAAAAAATATCTACCTGTACAAGTGAAAACATAGCAGAGCAGAGGAATTGTTTTTCAACAAACGTATCAAAATGCCAAATGTTGATGCTGACCTTATTTGCAAAATGTTCACTTATAACATTATTTTTTTGTTTTTCTACAGTATCTGCTCATAGCAAATAATGCCGAATTCAACTTTTTTTTGCTTATATTTAAGCACTTACAGCTCACAAAATTAGAAAAGTAAAAAATGACTTGAAGCACAAGGCAGTATGTGTTTACTTTGTTAACTAAAATCCCAAATGTGACCTCAAACAACTACTGTTCAAAAAGAAGCACAGCCAGGTGACATAATCCAAGCAGCAATTACATTTACATTTAGATAAAGTTTAGATTAGTTTAATAATGATCTGGTGAAAACAATAGTTTTGTATGCACACCAGAATATGAAGATATAATATGAAGGTTGAATAAAACTCATGCAGTGAACAAAGCTAATGAATTACAGTGTTTTGTGATAACTGTTGGAAATTATGTGTGTGTGTGTCTGCCTGTGTGTGGTCCACTAATGAGATATTGACTCCATTGTGACTGTGCTACATTGTTTATCCCACTTATTTATTTATGAACAATTGATGTGTGGGTTCAGCTGAGTTCCTACAAACACACACAGTGACTGAGCGAGGCGGAGAGATCAATATGCAACATTAACACAGGATAGTCTTTAATGTTATTTTCATTTGGAAAACAAAAAACAACTGTTTATTTCCATTTCCACAACCCTCATTCTTTTATGATTGATATCTCTCGGTGTAGCTGTCTTACCCCCACCCAAACACACACATCACACCCCACCCGGCCCTCTCTTTTCTCCCTCTCTCCTGGCTGTGTCAGCAGCAGCACCAGCAGTACTTGGGTCTTTGTGTCTCCTTCATATCATCTTGTTAAAAATTAAAGTGATTCTACTTCCCTCCATCTCTTTCTCTCTCTCTCTAATGCTAATCTGTTCCCTGTTGGACCAGTATGCAGATGAGACGCAAATACAGCGGAGCCTGATGAATAGTGATGAGGCTACAACACACACACACACACCTGAGCAGCCTTGGAATGCCCTGTGGTTTACCTGTCTGTCTGTCAATCAAAGCAGTGACCGAGTGAACGAAGGTTTGTGTGTCTGTGTGTGTGCGTGTGTGTCCTTAAAATCACTCATCAAACCATTAAATTAAAGTTAAATTATGACTCCAAAAAGTCTGTATTTTTTCAAATATAATCTTACAGGAACAAACAATGATCTTTTGTTGTTTTATTTACAGATGAAAAAGTGATGGTAGTATTGTTTTACCCCCCAAAAATGTAGGTGTGAATGACTCCCGTTTAAAAGACAGTCATGGTACCTGATAAATGAATTTGTTTTCTTTCTTGTTTTTTCCTATATTGTAACAGTTAACAGCAAAGATATCCAAAAATGTAAAAATCTGCAACCCACTCGCCAGAGAAATAAATATTGGTATTGTACTTTATGTTACATTTGCACATTATAATGTAGCGGATATGTTGAAACTTCATGTCATAATGTAAAACTTTCAACATAAACGTTAATGCTGTGATTAACGTGGTTTGGTTTAGCCACAAAAACAAGGTGGTTATGTCAAGGAAAAGATCATGTTTTGGCTTAAAGTACCAAGTTTGGGGGCCACAATCTCGGCAGGAAGAGCAGCAATGTTTCTTTTAAAAAAAACAATCAGTGTTTGTGCCACTATCTCCTCCAATAGGTCACTACAAAACTTCCGTTTTTGAAGGCTAAAAAGCCGATGGAAACACACAAATGGGTCGCTACAAAACACCCCCATTTGGAGCCGAAAAAGTCCCTGGAAACACAGCAATGACTAAATGCTAAAACACAACCAGTTTTGTTGAAGATTAGTCTAAAACAGTAGTCTGCAGAGGTCTGCAACTTGAAAGGTGTCTCGTTGAGGTGCCACCATCTCCTCCACCTCCTAATGACAAAGTCAGCTCAGAAACATACAATGCGGATAGATTCCTCTGGTGACTGGGCTGAAATCTTACATGTCTTAAGTGTTGATTGGAGAACAAACACACAAATTAGATGTTTAACTCCTTAGTCAGTTTATATGAAAACCGTCGGGGGTGGGGGGATGATGTATGGTTTCCTGCATGAGTGACTCGGGTTTGGATGGGGTCTATTCCACACACAGACATACAGGAAACAGAAGTAAGAGAAACCCCTCTAGGGTCAACATGTGCCAGAATTTGAATCCATGTTGTGACATTTAATATTCTGTGGAAACATTTTTTTCACAAACATACATGGGTGCATGATGTGGTGTGTGATGTGGTGAACTGGTGCTGACCTCACATAGAGTACAGGCAGAATATACAGCATGACAGCAAACTAGACATAAACATATTAGATGTATGCAATGGTAGCCAAGATTATGTTCCAGTGCAGCAGCAGCAGTAAGAAGAGCTGGTGACAATATGAGGGCATGGTGAATAACCTTATGTGTTCTGGGATGTATACGTTGCTCTGAGTAGTTGAACATAATGTCTCAAGGCGCTGGGAATAAAGTGAAATGAATCTGCTGATGCAACTTGTATGTCCCTATAGAAAAAAATGCACAGATAACAAGTGCGCAAAACAGAAGAAAAGTTGAATGATATCGGAACAGCTGCAAAACAAAGAAAAAAAATCAAGTTTTGTTGTTATATTTACTATTTATCAGTATTGTGGACCTTAATGATGCCATCTGCTGGAATTTGTAAACACCTACACTCTTTCCAGGTCCTGAGATCTGTTTGACTCCCTGATAAAGGCTTGTATGCCAAAACGAGTAGGAGTGTTATAAAGGTTCATCATGATCATGCTGTAGAAATAAAGGCATTTTAACATTTTAAGAGAGTGCCTTAGAGTTGTCTTTTTCATTGTTTAAACATCACACAATATTGTGATCCTCTATTCAGTACATGCTGACTAAGTAAAATTTGACCTGCTGGCAGCACTGGAGTAAGTCATTTGGATCTAAAAGACTGACCAGCAACCACTGTCATCCCTAATGCCATGCTGCATGACAAAAGTAAGTCACACAAGTTATGTGACCTCAGTAGTCAGTGATTAGACACTTAACTACACTGTCAGATCACAGCATCGAGCTCTCCTCCAGTCATGTATAAATAGAGCAGGTGAGGAGTGTGTGAAAAGGTTGCTGTTCTCCCTATCTTCACAAGGCCCTGTTCCCCATCATAAACAGTGGTTTTGTATCTGCTTTATTATTAATTTCAGTCCAATGTTTCGGTTTGTTGAATTACAGAAATAACACAAGCTTGTTTAATTTGGTGTTTTACTGTTGATTCATATGATTATGATTTGTTTAAACTGGTACACCCTATTTTGTGTGTGCATGTGTGTGTGTGTGTGTGTGTGTGTGTGTGTGTGTGTGTGTGAGAGAGAGAGAGAGAGAGAGAGAGAGAGAGATGGTGGAGTAGATCAGCTGCTCAATCAAAGATAGTGCAAACAGGTTTGCATCGTTTTGTCTTCTTAGCAGGTAGAGGCTGGGCACTGTTAAGATGAAGGACGATAGTTAAGCTAGCTCTGCAGTAAATGACATGTTTTTACATTTGGTGCACTCGTTGCTGTGTATGGGTGCCCATAGATAAAATCTAATGTCAGCAGTAACTAAGAAATCTTTCATTGCATTTTGTTATGACATGATTTTGATGTTTACTCTGTTTAGCTCACCCTTTATTTACCCGGGCAGGTGGTAGGTTCCAGTTAGGTGAGGCTGAGAGTGTAAATGACATCCACTGGTGTTAGGGAAGGGGAGGAAAGGGGTGGCCGTTTTTTGGAAGGCTGCAGCTGCCATTACCTGCACCAAGGAGGTTATGTTTTTGGTTTGATTTGTTTGTCTGTTTATAGAGGGATTATGGAAAAAAAATCCAGACAGTTTTTCATCAAACTTTTTGGGAGCTTGCATGGACCAAGGAAGAACTCAATTTTGGAGCAGATCCGGATCAAGGGGTAAATACAAAAATGACTTTTCACTTTTGTTGACATTGAAAAGACATTTTTAACACCACAGTGAATGCAACAATGATTTTTTTTCTCAAACTCAGGCGTGGCTAGAAATGTAAACAGACATAACATGCAACTAATTAGACTCTTACTGACAACCGAATGTAACTTGTCTGCAATAAACTCCACCAGGGATATTCAGGAAAATTCAACATAATGTGGTGCATCACTCCACCTTGTCCTGTTGACAATAACTGCCTCATCTGTTGGCTCTTTTGAATACATAACATACAACTGCAAACGGCTGCTGCTGCTCATAAGCACATATAAAAACACACACACACACAGCTGCAGAGTTGGCTGTTTCCTGTATACCGTTCTCAGCATGTCCACATTACTGTTCCATCTGCACAGGCATTTCCTGTCCGACCTTGAAATCAGGCCCTCACCCACGGCCATCATCACTTCACAGACACACACTCTTCCCCCATTTCCCCACATACTGAGGGCAAGACATCCTTTTTGCATAACATTCACACGCCCATTCACATAATTATCCATTCAAGGGCACAAGTTTCTTTTTAAAATTGGGGGACTTATATGAAACACCAGAGAAAATTATGAGTGTCAAACATTTCATGTCCTACATTCTGGTGAATTGTTATGTAATTTGTGCCCTTTATGCATTAATCTATGAAGTCAATGTCTTTAATATTGCCAAAATATAATTCCCCTTTTACTTTCATTTCATGTTTTTATTAGTGGACAAAATGTACAAGTTCTAAATTATGAGTAAAACTTGTCCCCTGCTGAGATCTAAGCCTATGCATCCACTGTATGTACATATGTTCGCTTATGCACTGACATGCATCCAAATTAAAGAGCAACCTGGCAAAAACACTCACCAGTGAAAGATAAATACGTAATGCCCCAAACCTTTAATTAGCAGTTATGAAAACCTTAACTCCTATGGGGGGGAAATTGGCTTTGTTTTCATGACTGGAAGCTAAAATACAACACAAACTCCAACTTTACAAGCACCCAGACTTACTCTAATCTGCCACTTTCACACCAGGGAGCCGTGATGTCATTGATCAGTAACCCAGCACTCGAGCGTCGGCCAGCCCTCCTCAAACCGGCCACATGTGTTTTTATTCAGCAGGAAAGTTATAGCAGAAAAGGTTAGGTCACAGATAGTTTACAATAATATTATTCATGTAAAGGAAAGTGGAAACGATCCCTGCATGTGACTTCACTCTATTTGCACAAGCATGCCCTGAATACATTGATATCGCCAGCCAGTAGAACTCACCACGTACACACAGTACACATTAATTGCATGAACTGGATTTCATAAGGTGATGGAAAGGAACCAAGCCAAAGTCCAACAATTAGCAAAGATTTAAAATAACAACTGAGGGCCTGAGGCGTAGTGTTAAAGCAGAGGAGACATAATGAGAGTCAGAGTTATGATTCCAACTCACAGGAGAAACAGAGACACTGTTGTAGTGTTCAAATATCCAATGCCAAATTGTTACAGCTCTTGGACTGGCTTTCTGGTTGTTTTTAATACTGACTTGATGAGGAAAATATTGATTAAAACATGGCACATAAAATTTGTGGAATAGGCATTTTGGAAATGAGTGCTGTTGGCCAAGTTTTAAGACCAGTGGCTAGAGAGATGGATGGATGAAAGCTTACTATTTGTGGTTTACAAAATTATCTGACAGTGGCTGTTTACACTCTTGCCCCATGCTTGGACAAAAAGCTGGTCCCCACAAGGTAAACCATTAAACTTCCAAACTTGGTATTTGCTTAAGTTTAGGATAGGTTCTCTACACAGCTACGTGATAAGAACAAGTCTGTATATATGTGTGTGTGTGTGTGTTACAGTCATGGTTTCCGTGTAAAACGTGAACACATCATCAGACACAGAATATGACACCACACTTCCCATGGGAAAACACAGAACACAGCATGGGAGAGGGAGGGAGATGCAGTCATGACTCTGAACATTTTCTTGGCTGAGACAAAATGGTTAACTTCTTAATAAGAGAGAGTTTGCATTCCACACCATTATTATTTTGCATATAGCTCTTGGGTTGGCTCACACAACAGTCACTTTTTCATGCACATTTTCAATATTTGCATAAAACAACCTGAGGGGAAACATCAAAAATGAACTCACAATATTGAAAAAAAAAAAAAAAAGGTTTTACATTTGGCTAACAATTTTGTTTGTGCAAAGCTAAAAAGTTTGCCGTATCAGCTTGTTTCTGCTGAAGTCTTCAGTTTGGCATTTTGGCCATTGCCAACTTGGATTTTTGGACTCAGAAGTGAACCGAGGAGACCATGATTTGACGAGAGTGTAGAGCTGACAGTGACAGCCTGTCACTCAGAGCAGCCACGACCTTAATTATGCATAACTTCAAGTCTTGATAAAACGTTAACGGATGGGTAATGTAAAAGTCCGATCCCATACAGCTATCATGAAATTTAAAGACCAAAACTATTTTTTGTAACAGTCTGTAAACATGTTTATCTCTGCCGTAAAGTTGGGCATTTTATTATGGGGTCTACGGAGATTGACTCACTTTTGGAGCCAGCCACAAGTGGTTATAAGAGGAACTGCAGTTTTCAACATATGCTTAAAAAAGAGTTCATATGATGTCTAGTTCATTAGTTCCCCATGAAATTACGTACTTAACCAAATGTTAAGTACTTAATGTAAAGTTAAGGTGGCTGTGTTTAGGAAAGGAAACACGGTAACGACTTACCATAAAATAACTCAAATTTTGGTTTCACACGGTTTGGAGCAGTGATCTCCTGGGTGAAAGTCCTGTATATGTTTGACCCATCCACCACCCAAACCTATCTCTTTATGTGAACTACTTCCTTCTTTACTTAGGTAGGCACATTAGTCATGTGATTTTAGACATAAAAAATGCATGGGTTATACACAAATTACTGGCACATGATTACATGGAAGAAATCCAAACTGTAATAGACGATGTTGCTTTTTGCAAGTATAAGAACAGTGTATAAGAACAGCCTGCAATTTTTGGCATTTCTGCATTCCCGTGCTTCATTTTTTAGCCTCGCGGTTTGCAGCCTGGTTGCAGTTTAAGTGTCATGATAACAATGACCTGGATATATGTAGAAACTGGGATCTTTATGCTGGGCAAAATCACCTATGCACCTATGTATGACTGAAAATGTTTCAACTATTTAGAAGATTAAAAAAAAAATTTTTTTTAATTAACTTTTTATTTATGTATTTCCCCCTTTGCTCTTCTACACTTGCAAACAAACACAGAAATCCTGCACACCATCTCTACACTTTGCATCATTAAGAAAAATCTTTTGTTTTATTAACACTGTTGTCCAATGCAAGTTTTGTCATAAACCATCATTGGTGCCCTTTTCTGTTCTAGGATTGCATTCTACATGATCAAAACAAGAATGAGGATAAATAAACTACGTTGCTTCACTCAAGGGCTTCTCAGTAACAGTAACTGGAGGTAGAGGTATTGTACCTTAATCTATTTTGCCATCATTTTCCCCCTGTCCCATTCAAAAATCAAACCACTTTGTAACTTACGACTCACTTCTGTAACCATTAAGCTACTGCTGACCCCTTCCATTGGTCTAACTTTATTTCAAAAATTAGAAACAAAGTCCTTTTCACTAACCCATACACACGCCCATTTCCATAAAGAATCAACCTTATGTCATTTTCCCAGTAGACTAAAGCATCTGCAGCAAATCAGCCTCGCTTTTCCTTCACCTACCATTTTTCTCTCTCTGTCTCCCACTCACTTTTTTAAGTTATTGGGAACAGGTGTAACTAAAAACGTCCTTCCGGTATTTCTGAAACAAAGCATTCATTTAGCTTTTGATGCATGTTTGCTGTCTTGCACAGGTGCTTGTCTTCAGTCTGTCTCAGCAGTCACAAAAAGTACTGTCTTTTACTTAAGAGCTTCTTTTAATTGCATCATGAGGTGGAATCACTGTGATTCATGTCACCTACTGTTAATGTGTATGGTTCTGTGATTTCCTTGACAGGCCCAAGCATGTTTGTCCTTGAGATGACTTTAATGCCAACAATACAGGTGTTGAGTTATTTTCTCTGTTCTATTGGATAGTTAGTTGAATTCAGCCTTTAAAAACCAGTTGCTTTTGGGTCTGTTGCAAAGGATCAGTAAAAGTGTGTGTGGGAAAGAGAAAGAGGAATAACTTGATTGGTCAGCAGTTGCATTGGCCTGTGATCAATCAGTATCAGAACCACCATGTGTACATAGGACATGACTTTTTAGGCACCCCACAGCTTAAGTTCCTAGTTCACACAGTGGAAGTCCCCCCTCTTGTAAGCACAGTTAATGGAGCAAGACCTGTCTATGGACACAGCTACTCACTGGAATTTCCCATGGCTGATCATCATCTACGGTCACGGACGCCTTCCACCCACGCCATCTCGCCCACTCTTCATCCCAACGCAACAAAGAGGGAAAACAAATCAAACAATTCACAGTTTCCCATTATTCTCTCTGTCTGTCAGCATATGGTTCCAATCAGCTGTGCGGGTTTGTGTGTGTGTGTGTGTGTGTGTGTGTGTGTGTGTGTGTGTGTGCGCGTGTGTGTGTGTGTGTGTGTGTGTGTGTGTGTGTGTGTGTGTGTGTGACTCCATGTGAATGTTTTTATTTTCCATACATTTTCTCCTCAGATACATAGCTCTTTGTCCACACTCTTTCTCCATCTCTTTGGCTCCTCCTTCCTCTCACGCCCTCTCCATCTTCCTTTTCTCTCTCTCTCTCTCTTTCTCTTTCTCTCGCTCTCTCTCTCTCTCTATTTTAGTCTTGCTTTTCTTGGCAGTAAGTCAGACCTCAGGCAGACCTAGAGGTCTTTTTCCCAAGCGATCTCCAGGGTGGACTCCAGGGAACAGAGCACGCACACACACACACACACACACACACACACACACACACACACACACACACACACACACACACACACACACACACACACACAGGCCCTGCTTTCACATGCTCTGTCCATTTCCTCCTCCGTCTCTGCTCCTACCCCATATCTTTCTCTGTCTGCACCTCCTTGTTGACTCATACAATATTGTTGCATTAGTGTTGCAGTCATAGTTTATTGGAAAATAGAGAACACTGTGTTCAAAATCAAGTATTGTGTTCTTGGCCCTGCTGAACTCTCTGCACCATATACAACCATTTGTACATTACATGCTTTGTGGGTGTTTTAAGGCTTTATTTGTCCAGGTTAGTCCCACTGGGATTAGGGATCTCATTTACAAGGGAGACCTGGTCGAGACTGCAGCAGCACATTTAGTTACAGAGAGAAAAAGTGCAAATATGAATGCACCCACAAGGTTGATCAAGTGCTGTAGCTCTTCAGTGAGTGTGAATAACGCTGAAGGATATTCTTGATTAATGAGATCTGTTCTGTATCTTCTATTCTAACCTGCAAAAATTGTATTTCCAAAGCAACTAAATGATTAACTGTATAAATCTTTGTATAAAAGCATCATGTTATTCATTGATGAGTTAACGATTCAAGTAAAATAGATAAACTAATGTTTTTTGTTGACCAAAAGGTCTATTAAGACTTTCTATTGTTACTGTTACTATTAGATGTTCTCACTTTCAGATTCTCAATTCATTAGAATGGACAGAAAAAATGACAAAATAAAAAAGGTTAAAATTTGCTCAGCATTAGTTAAAATGTCAATACTCAGTGAGTGGTGGATGTATTACTCAGATATCTAAATTAATTTTTCAAGACTCAATTGAAAAGAAGCACTATCACAGTGTAGACATCCTGCATCCTAGTCTTGCATCCTACTAAAGTAATAGGTACAGAAATGCTGCTAAAAAAGTATAAAAATAAACTTCAAGTACCAAAAGTACACATCCAGCAGAATGACCCATTTCAGAATCAATTGTATTATATAGTTGGATTATAATTATTGATGCATTAACGTGTAAGCCTCACCTTTATGTTGCAGCTGGTAGGTGGAGCCGATTTTAATTATATACTGCTTGGTAGCTTAGTTTATATTAGTGCATTGCCTAATAGTTACATTCTTAATAATAATTGTAATAATAATTTAAATCCACAGAGTAATTAGTAACTAAGTAAAAGTAGAAACTAGTGTAAACTAGTGTATGGAAATACTCAAGTGCAACTACATCAAAATTGTACCTACAGTAAATGTACTGGGTTTCTTTCCACTAATTTCTGCAAACTTTATTTGGTTGAAACCAGCAAAAAAAAAATGAAAAAGAAAAAATAAGGCTTCGAAACTTAAACTTTAAACAGACTTTCCTGTTATTGTCCCACTGTGACATGATATCTACTGTACTATACATGAGAGCAAGGCTCACCAGCCGACAGAGCCAACAGCAGGATCACAGCAGTCTCTAGTGGTGAGGCAGGGTGAAGTGCAGATATTTCCAGAGTTTTAGGATTTTGTCATTAGCATTGAGTGACTGGTGGTTTCCAGAAGTGTAAGAAGTACTGAGATATTTTATTTAAGTGAAAATAGCAATACCACAGTGTTAAAGTAAAATTCCTGCATTTAAAATTTTATTAAAGAAAAGTACAAAAGTGTTCATTCAGAATCATAATATAGGCTATAGGCTGAGTAGGCTACTGAAACTAAAAGTACTCATTATGCAGAGTGGCCCATAAGTATAGTGCAATTATATTTAATAATTATAATTATTAAAGCATTCATTTGTTCATCACTTTAATTTTGCAGCTGGTTAAGGCAGAGCTTTATTTACTTTATACACTATTAGGTAGCTTAATTTATAATAATACATAATAATTTAAAGCGCTGTTTGGATTGTAACAGAACATGCTAAGAACGTGCTCATCTTATTTTTTGATCTTGATGTTCCACAGAGGGCCTGCCAACCTTTCTGCAAAAACACGAAAGCACAAATGGCCCTATATAGAGCCAGTGCCAGATAGTAGAAGCTCATTCTAAGTTCATTAAAACATAAAGATTCTTTTAGTTTATACACTTAAAAAAGAGAGAAATAAAAAGTGTTTAGTGCAAGATGGTCATGATGATTCAATGCTGAGAACGATGAAAACAAGACTAAAAAATTAAAGCAAGAATTTTTTATAGGAAGTGAGAAAATGCATTTAATTAGAGATCAATTATGACCTCTTTGCTGGTAAAAGCCTGTCAGTGGGGGGTTGGTAGGAGAAGATGGCGTAAGAAGAGTTAGAAAGAGAATAAGGATGCTAGTCCTCTCTTTTTTGTAGTTGACTTCTCTTTTTTCTGTCTTTCTTTGTTTTCTTTCTTCTCCCTCTTCAGCATCTCCTTATCCTTTCTTTCATTTTCTTCTTTCTCTTTTTTCTTTCTCTCTTCCCCCTTTTCCCTCTCTTTCAGCTTCTTGTCTGTCTCCTTCAAAGCCTTATTTTTTTCCTTTTTCATCTTTGCCTTCTCTTTGTCTGTTTTTGAGGCAAGCTCCTGAAATGACAGAAACAGCATTTAATTCAGTATTTTCTCTCTGAAAAGCTAAATGTGAAAAAAAAAAAACTGTTGCAACCTGGCAAGTTATTATCAAAATCAGAAAGCTCAGCTGATTTTACCTGAAGCTTAACATTTTCCTGTGTCAGGAAAAGCTTCATCTCCTCCATCATGCGCTCCTTGTTGAGCCACTCCTCTTCCTTGGCGAGCCACTTCTCTTCCATCTCTCTGATCTGTTTCTGCAGCTCCTCTGCTTTCTTTGTGCTCTCCTCCTTTGCTGCCAGCTCACATTTGAGACAATCCTCCAAAATATTGTGTTTTGTTTGCCACTCTGTCTCATTCTGGTGGATCTTCATCTTTATCGCTCTCAGCATGGCCAGATTTTCCCTCATCAGTGGCATTGTTTCCTCTTTGACGCTGTTTTTTACATCATTTATGTCCTGGATGACCTGGCTTATGTTATTCTCCCAGTCCTCCTGGGATTTTTTGACCTTCTTGGTCTCCATCATGTGAAATTGCAGGTCTTCAGTCAAGGAGCTGACTTCCATCTCTGTTTCTTTTTTTTTTCTCTCCATCTCCTTGGACTGAGTGTCAAACTGATTTTGACTGGCTCTTGCAGACTTTAAGGCCTTATCCACATATTTTTTGGCCATAATCAGAGTTGATACTAAAGAGTACCTTTCATCCAGCAGCTTCTTTTTTTCTTGCTCCCAGACGAGCTCCTTGCTGACTGCCTGCTCCCTCAGAGCAGCATTTTCTGCAGCCAGCTCCATGTTTTCTCTTTTGAGGTCCAGAAGGGTTTGCTGCAGTATGTCCAGGATCTTGCATCTGTTGTTAAAGAGCCCTGCATCAAAAGACATGTCATTCATTGATTGCGTCAGCCAAATTAGTTAAATTCAAGATTTAGTTTTTCATTTTTATGTATATTTGCATACACATGAAAGACAAAATACTGTTATCCCAGCCCACAGCAGTGCAACAGAAAATTAAAAAAAACATATATGTTAAAATAATTATATATCTAAAAACACCATATTATAAACAACCCTACTAAAATTAGATATAAAAAATAAAAAGATAAAAACAAGAAGTACAGGAAAAGCATACATAGCAGCAGAGACATTCAAGTGTTTAAATTTAAAAGTGCAGCATTCTTAAAGTGCTCAATGCAATGCAGATCCATTTGATGTGTTCATCGAATGAAAAATTTAACATTATGATATTTAAGTGAAGCCGTACCTTTATTTCACTAAAGGGTGATGCAGATGCAAGAATTGTCTGTTAGTGTTTGTAAACACGCTCAACACCAAAAGTGAAAGTAAAACCCAACACCACATTCAGTCTTTTTTGGCATTTTGCCTCTATTTGCTTTTTTTCTTGGCTCTGTGTTTCTTGGATGCCTGCTGCTTTCGTTCTAGCACCTTGTCGCTAACTTATTATAGAGCCCTCATCTGAGCTGGTGTGGAGCTACACACCCATAAACATCCTGAGCACAAAAATTAATAAAATAATAAGGAAATGCAGGGAGAGGGCAGAGTCTCTGCAAAAAATACACCGTCACAGTTTGTCATAAGTGATGACTGAGAGGGATTACTTCTGTATGAGTCCATACATTGTTTGTTTGTTTAATGAAAATCATAGTATATCATGGTATTATTATATTTTCAAAAATGTAATAATGCCACAATGGTAGACCGATAGCCTATGTAGACTGAATGGCCACTACTTTTGCCTTATTAGGCTATACATATTATATAGCCTATGATAATAAAGAAATACAGGCAGTGGTTTAGATACAAGTTCACATTTGTCATTTTAAGACATCTGAACTTTAATGTTTTTAGTGTTTTGAGTTTTAAAACACAATTGCAGTAACATGTGTATTGTAAGTTGTGCTTAGTTTACATGTGTTTTTGTGGATACCGGAGTCGACTTTTGACGATATTTGTATTTTTAAATAAGTGACTGTATTTAATCACAATAATTATATTGGTTGAAACTTTTTGAAAAAACTAGGCTGTCTTAAATAAGTGTAACACTAAAGAAACTCGGCTAAAAGAGTCTCCTGCTGAGAAAACCTTACCTTTTCTTCTGCGTCATTGCTCTAATCTGTTGAACACTGATACTGGAGTGGTGACAGATGTGTAGTATTTACTTGTAGCTCTGATGTACTTTCCATGGTTGTCACTGTTTCCACTGAGACTTGTCTCTCTTTTGAAAGACTTGACTGCAGGGTTGAGGCAGAGCCCTTTAAGAGTTTATTCTAGTGCACTAGTTTCAGGTAATTAATTTGATTTTTTCATCTAGTTTAAATGCAAAACCACATGCACGTCGCCATAACGACCTGCGTTTTTACAGGGTTCATGACGTGGGTGTGAGGATGTCATGAGACTTGTTACTAATCCCAACAACCATAGGGGCAACTCCCCAGGTGAATAGGGTCCAATTTTCAACATGTAAACATCACTATGAAAGTTCCCCAGTTAATTACTTATTGAGATAAATGTTTTTTGTATTACAAGTTACAATTGTACTGTGCTTTTAAATGTTTTTTTCAATTTGCTGAGTATTACAATAACATATGTTGCAATTTATTACCTTTTCTTCAACTTCAAATTATGTCCACAAAAGAAAACTTTGTCAACATCTGTTTTATCTATAAGATGATGTTTTCAGTCTGGTCATCTCTCCTCCATTATTTTTAATACAGCAAAAATGGAAAGGACTGAATAAGCCATAATTATTCTAGCACACTACCAAAAGTTTGATTTGTATTTACAATAATTATCTAACTTAAAAATCAATTCTTGGCATCTGTGTTTTGATAAACTGTAAAGTTGTAAAGTTTTAGAGAGATATAAAATTAACAACATATATTTAGCTGTTGCTTGTGCTCCAATTCTGCCTTTTAAGGAATACTTTGCCCACAGTGCTTTGAATAGACAGGTTTCAGAAAAAAATGCATGTGTTTGCAAAGTACTGAGCATATGACTGGATAAATAAGATTTGGATTATACTACATGAGAGTGAGTGTGTGAATGGATGTTTTCGTATAGTTCTGATGATGTGAAAAGCAGCCCTCATTTACTTCAAATCATAAAGAATCGTCTCAGTTTTTGGTCTATACATTTGTAGGGGACAGTGCAAGAAAATAAGTTTTCTTTGTGACTTCAGTGTATTACAGGCTCAGAAACTGATACAAAAATTATCACTTTGTGGGTAAAGTATTCCTTTAAAATAAACAACTGTAATATATTCCAAGAAGTAAAGAACAAGACAGAGTGAATTTAGGGCATTTAACATAAAATGTAATGAGTACTGACAGAGAACAATCTTCTACAACTCAAATTCAATACAGTTTCAGTAATTCATTAATATTTTAGGGTTATCAGCACAAAACTAGAAACAAACTGACACATTGAAATCCAGGAAAAGCTGTGATGTGCTTTTCAAGTGCAGTTTAACTACAATGTAAACCAAAAGATGGAAATTGGGTAGACAAAATCATAATTTTATTTTTCTACATTACAAAACAGCTCAAAGTTGCCGAGGTCTCCTCCTTGCCTGCTCGACGCAGAGCTTTGCCACAGTTCAAATCCAAGCACGACTGTCCTGATTGGTAGCTTCGGGGACCAAAGATGTGCATGTGAGTACTTAGGCTTCCTCGTCATCGCTTCCTGCCAGGCTGCTGTCTGTAGAGTCTGCTTCCTCTGCCTGTGGTTCTGTTTTTGGGTGCTGTTCGGACTCTGTGGTGCTGGAGGGTTCTGGGGGTTCTGTAGTGGTGGCTCCGCCCCCTGCTGGCTTGGCGGTGTTGTTCGGTTGGCCTTGTTTGTCTCCCTCAAGGAAAGCAGACCAACCCTTAAGTCGCTCCTCCCGCTCACGTGTTGTCTCCTCCACCTGCACAAACAGAATTAGCATGAAGGATGCAAATTCTTACCAGATGCAGAGTTTGACACACCGAGCCATTGGTCGGCTGTTGGTCAATGTCAGGCTGAGCATCTGTCGCCCTAGTTTTTACGGTGTGTCCCGCGCTGTTGGCACTAGTCTACCCGTGATTATTTTCAGCCGATTCAGCGTGCTGAATTGGCATCGTAGATGGCAGAGCTCGTCAGTGAATGAAATCACTCTGACCGTTCAGCTCAGTGCAGAAATGGAGAAACGGAAGGAAGAAAAGTGGAGAGGGCACGAGATCGAAACAAACTTGTTAAATTAGGAAAGAACCTTTTTTAGCCATTGAGCTCTTCAGCAGAGACAGGTTGTATTTGTTTGTGTTATTGTTCACTAGCACACAGTAAATATGTATTTTTTCAACATAGGGCCGTATTGGTAATTAGCAAATTGGCTAACTAGTGTCGTGAATCCATCTGGTCAGTCGTCCAGTTTCCCTTTTTGAACGATGAATACAGACTACCGTCGCCTGCTGGTATGGAAAGTTTTTCCTGTCTTGCTGGTGCAGAACGTGTGTGCTAGTTGGCTGCTGTCTGTAGTCTTTCTGATGTATTTAGTTTAACTTTTTGGCTGAGACACAGGCGACATGAGGCAACGCATCATTTGGTCTTCGTCACCACTAGTTTCTTTATGCTAGTTTAGTGCATCTCGGCCTTAAGATACCACTAAAATATCACTAAAATATCACATGACTTGCTCACAAGTATGCTGACCGAAAGGCTCTGGTATTGTGTTGGTACTGAGATGATATCACTTTTATTCAGTATGGGTGAAGCTTCAAAAATGCTGCTTCCGTAACATTTTCATAATCCAACTCAGAGGAATATTTTAATCACCCTTCCTGCTTGCTGAGTGCCCTTTTGTATTTTGCATTTGGTTTACCTGATAGTCTGTCGTTCCGTCCCAAGGCAGAGCGATCAGCTGCCTCCCTCCAAACCAGCGACCATTGAACGACTGAATGCATGCATCGGCTTGATCGGGCTCCTTAAATGAGACTGATGCCACGCCGTCTGGGTGTCTCTGCATCACAGACACAACCACATGCCAGCTCTTTAGTGAAGCCACCACCATAAAATTCAAACCATTCTAATCTGACTTGGAAACAACATGAATGACAATAAACTCACATCGAAGAGGATGACCTTCTTGACCTCCCCGAACTTCTCACACTCTGTCCGCAGATCCTCGCGATACTCATTCAACTCCAGTGGGTCTTCCTGTGAAGGCCAATAAAAACCACTGAGATAAATACCTTCAATGCACTGTGTGTGTGTGTGTGTCTGTGTGTGATGTAAATGCATGTGTGTATCTCTGTGCACCTCAAAGTCACTGGGATGGAACATGTTCCTGATGATGACAACTTTTTCATGCCTCTTCCTCACTTCTCCTTGCTTCTCTGGTCTCCAGTCCAACTGTCTACACAGAGAAAAGACACACAAAAGAATTACTTGCCTTCTCTTAATCTACCTTCAGCATTCGGGGAGAGTTGATCCCTGCATGCAGAGTGGGAGGCTAATGACAAAACAAGGAGGTAGAGTTTACTTCTGTTGCTGCTGCATCTTCTTCCTATACTCTTTGGTCTTCTTCTTCTTCTTACTGGAGTCGTACTGGCCCTTAAGCTCAAACTTTGCTGCTTCCACATGGAGTCTGTAACCTCGGACCTCTGACTCGTCGATCAGACGCATAGCCAATGCCACTGACTCCTTCTGCAGAGAATCACAAACACACACACGGTCACCCTGATGGAGTGAAATACAATACTAACACTGGACTTACAGATGTGGAACCTACAACTGAAGTTTAAGGCAAGCAGAAGGACAGGCAAACCTTTAGATAGCAGCAGAGGCCGTCTCCCTTCAGATTTCCCTCTTTGTCCTTGTACAGTTTGACCTTGTACTCTTCGGTGATGGGATCCCGCATCACAATGCCGCACTTGGACATCAGCTCAATAAACTCCTCAGTGCTGATGTCAGGAGGCAGACCTGAGGAAAGGAGACCAGGACAGAAAAAAAGAGCGAAAAAGAGGAAAAATATGGGATGAACAGGTTCAGATACTCAACGGACAGCTGTCCTCTTGACAGTGAGAAATAAAAAAAAAATAGCGACACCAACCTGATACGTAGACATTGGTGTTTTTGTTGTCGTCAATATCAAACCATCCTACAAACACAAAAAAAAGGAAAAAAGAACATTAACCAACAGATGCGTTTTTAAATTAAACTTTGAATTTGTACATATACATATACTGTATACTGGTAACAAATAAAATCCTGATTGTAGACGGAGAGAAAGTTGCACTGGTTTGCTCTCTCCTCTCTGGTAGTGAAAGTCGCTTTACCTGGCTCTGCTTTCCTCTTCTCCCCTTTCTGCTTAGCTTCTTTAGCTGGGGTCTCTTGCTGGCCTGTGTTCAGGTTCTGGGCGGCATCTCCTGGTTTCTCCCTTTCAGAGTGTTTGCTGTTTGTTTTGGGGTCTGCTGGCTCAGTGCTGCTCACTGCAGCTTTGTCGACATCTGGATCTCCTTCCTGACTGAAGCCATAGTTGGCCTGGTAGGCTGCAATGAAGTCGTCTGTTATCTAGAGAAATGAAAAAAACCTACTTAACATTAACACGGAAACTGACACTACTACATACAAAAAAAGAGGTCTGTGGTGCAGTTGGGTGGAGTGACATCTGTATTTAGTGTTGCTATATGTGTTTGGGTCATCCATGATGCATTTTAAAGTTAAGTGTAGTCACTGGCAAGTACAAGCTAATATGGAGAATTTGGCTGTTAAAGTTAATATTATTGTTACTATGCCACACCTCCTCCCGTCAAAGTACATCGATGTACTATGCATCGCAGAGTCAACCAAACGAGCAAAAAACGGGCTTTACCACCACATCAATAGGCACAACTCAGAATCAGCTGACAGAAAAGGAAACAAAAAATTAAATAAAGCATTGTAGACATAGATTAACAGACAGACACACAGACAGCTAGAGATGTAAACACCAACACCAACAGTATCAAGACAGATCTGAGGCTCAGTGACTGGGAGAATTTAAAGATCACATTTGACATAGGTAGACAAAAGCTGAGAGATAAGTAAGCGTTCATACTTTAGGGAACCAGGCCTTCTTTTCATGGTCCCAGTCATACACGGTCCCATCCTCTGGGTCAGTGTAGCTGTACGGGTCAGAGCCATCTTCATTTCTCTGGCCGTAGAGTTCCTGCATCCGCAGCTGCTCCATAAACTCTTTGTTGGCATCTGCATGGCCACTCATCTGCAACAAGAATGTGAAATTATCCAGGTCAGCGAGCCATTACATCTCAGCTTGTACAAAGCAAGTGTTTTATGCCAGGATGTAAAAACACTTACATTTACTTATTATAATTTAAGAAGCTGATGCAAATATTGAGGATGATTTGGTTACAATCCATTAAAGGTCAAACAAGAAAGCAAAGAAGATCGACAGGGGTCTTTTTTTAAAGCTTGTCAATTTAGTAAAAATATGCCAAAATGTGTGTGATCCAACAATAACAGTTCCCTTTGGCATATTCGTTTAATATCCTGATTTGGCCACTGTTCAAGTTGGACCAGTGCTGTAAAAACAAACAGTAAACGACTCTGCTCAGCCTATATAATATCTCAATAGCCTGCTCCTGACACATGACAACAAAGCCCTTTTGCAAATAAGCCATTAGCCAACCAATCATAGATGGTTACGGGCACTGTCACCGCCCAGTAAGTCATGAAAGAGATGTCAGCCAGTTGCTTTAATTCATCACACTGTGATTACTGAGAAGTGACAGCCTGAATCAGTGTGTGCGAGCTACATTACTAGTCTACACTTTAAATAATCTGCTGCACGTGGTGTCACGGCTGTTGTGGTTCACATCACTTTAGGAAAATGTAAACATGATGCACATTTGAGAACATTTATAGATCTGAGCCTGAGCATTAAGAAAGTGCATCAGGTAACTTCATGTTAGCAAACATAGCTAGTTAGCTAGCATTACCTTTTACAACAGTCCAGGCGATCTAAAATCTGGTAGTTGCGAAGATTCACGAGACAGACTACCTCCGTCTGAATACCTAACCACAGTACACAATACGCTTCTGTGTCTTCAGAAATCACTTTATGTTTTATGTTAATTTTCCTTTAAGGCTAAGGTTAACCACTGCGCGCTAACGTTTACCCATGGATCTGTTCCTCTCGCTCGCAAATACTTCCGATGTCAGGTTTCGAATGCGCATGCGTCACAACTGTGGATTAAGCGCTCGATTTATAATGCGGCGTCTACCTTCTCGCCACAGCGGTTAACGGCATTGTGAACAGAGCAAACGATCACCCCGCCCGCCGTTTGTGGAAGTTGGAACGAGTGGACCTCGTGTCGTGTTAGTAAACAAGCGCCAGTGGCTCAGCTAGATACCTTGTAGTGTAGCTAGCAGGCAAATATACATCTTTACTTCGGTTTGGTATGGCGGAGGGAAGCGGGAATGTGAATGTCGCTCCGGCCAGTCTTCCCCCCGGAGACCCGCAGCTGATCGGTATGATTGTGGAGCATCTGAAGAATCGGGGGCTTTTTGACGAGTTTCGTAGGGACTGTCTCGCCGACGTTGATACGAAGGTAGTCCACTAAAGCTACCAGGGCTAATGTCTGTCGTCTCACTTTAGCAAGAGAGTTAACGCTATTGTTGGCTAATATTGCTCGAACATTTAGCTAGCTACTAACCTGTTGTTTGTTCAACTGGAAAAAAATGCGTTTTTCTTTGTCAAAATATACTTTTCATGTACAGTGTGTTGCACCAGTGTGTATCGTTGCTTTACATTGACCGTGTTTACGTCGCTGTCGTTGCTGCCAGCCTGCCTATCAGAACCTGCGACAGAAAGTTGACAACTATGTCACGTCGCACCTGAGCACTCAGGACTGGAACCCGTCCATCAACAAGAACCAGATGAGGAACGGACTGAGACAAAGTGTCGTTCAGTGAGTGTCACCTTTAACTGTCTTGAATTATCAGGGGCCCTGTGCCTGTAAAAGAGGGATACTCAACATGCTTTGCTTGGAGGGCTCTTTTGCAAAATAGTATGAGTTCAGGAGCAGCAGCCCGTGCACGTTTCTAGGACTTAAGGACATTTCTTGGATTTTAGGACTTTGAGGTGTTTCTCGGATTATGGACGTTTCTCAGGTATTAAGATGTTTGTGGGATTTGGGACATTTCTAGGGTTTTGTTCATATAGGATTTTACGACATTTCTATGATTTCGGTACATACATTTCTAGGATTTTAGGGAATTTGTGGGATTTCAGCACACTTCTAGGATTTTAGGAGGTTTCTAGGATTTGAGGACATTTCAAGGATTTGAGGACATCCCTACAATTTTTGCACATTTCTAGGATTTCAGGATGTTACTAGAATTTTAGGACATTAGTGGCTTAGCTTGGACCTCTGTCAGGGTGTGTAGGGGATCCTCCACTGGCACTTGGTTGGGGGGGGGGGGTCACTAGACACCCGTTTTGGGGCCTGATTTGGCCAGTTGAGTATCACTGCTGTAAAGTGTACCACTACTTTAGGAATTTTGAATATGTTTGATATAGAATTGTATTCAATTGCTTCTGAGCAAGCAACCACATAACTGTAGTTTACAGAATAGTCTACAATTAATGATTTTATTGCAGATATATGCTATAATACATGAAACTTAAGTAAAGCCAGGGTCCTACATTGTTCTTGTATTATAGGGGTTATTCATGTTTAGTACTGAACTTTCATAAAATGGGTGGACTCTCAAGAGAAAAAAGAAAAGTGATGGTCAAAATTAGGACTAATTTAATTATCAGTTAATCCGTCAATTATTTTCACTATCAATCAGTTAATTGCTTCTCCTCTTAAACACCAGAAAATCTGTGATATCCTGACTCGTCCACATCAATGTCTATGTCAAGCCCTAAAAATGCTATCTCCTGTTACTGCCATTATGCCACTCTGTCTTTCACAATGTCTTGTGTATTTCATTTTGTAAAAAAATGTTACTTTAGTAATTCTTAGAACACCGTGCAGGCAAAACGTGAGTCTCTCACACTGAGCTTAAATTCGAAGCTAAATCTACATTTTTCCTGATCACTTCAAAAACTGCCCTGATCGGCCCTGATCTAATGTTTGAAATCGGATCAGTACATCCCTATCGATCAGTGCTGTCTAGTTTGACTGCATTTTATCAGCAGTGATTGACAGCTATAAGAGACTCCTCAGCTCTGATTGGTTTTTTTGTTCATCTGCAGTAAGGCCATTGGAAGCGCTACAAGTAGAGTCTGATTTTTTTTTTTCACCGACTATCAGTCTGATTTAGTACTGTATGAATATAGGAGAGTTTCAGCAAATATGAAATGTCCTTTTTTTCAACTAAAAGTTAACTACAACTTTGAGTCAAATAATGATGTAACTCCACTTTACAATGTTATTTGTTTTATTTCTATTATTTAGATCAGGTATGTTGGAGTCTGGTGTGGACAGGATCATCACGCAAGTTGTGGACCCCAAGATGAACCATACTTTCCGGCCACATATAGAAACTGCCATCCATGATTTCTTGTCAGGAGAAAAGAGGGAAGAGAACAACGTGTGTCCTAACTCTGCACCGTCTGAACAGACAGAACAACAGGAGGCCCCGTCTGCCTCTGGCCCAAAAACCCCCTGAGGTGTGTTTAAAATCTGAGTGTGAGGCCAAGAACAATTTGGAAACACAGTTTACAAGTCTATATTTTCCCTCCTCAGGTACACGTGCTGGTCTGCACACAGTGCTGTATGGCTGTGTTAGCCCTTTGAAAGGTGCGGCATCAGGTGGGAAGAAGACAAGGAACAGGAGGTTGTTTCCTGCTACCTCAGTTGAAAAGACAGGAGTCTGGAGTCTTTCTGAGGTTGGACAATCGTGAGTGGTGCACTTTCACTGCACTCCGCAGCTCTTGCCGTGTAAAAACACATGGCACAAACCTGAATTAATATTTTTGATTTTTTTTTTATTGTTATGGGTGATATCAGAAAGATTTTTACTTCAGGAAGTTGTATGTTGTGTAATGCCGATTACTCACTCACCCTGTTGGTGTGTATAGACATTTTCCTCAGAAACCCATCAATATCTTAAACATTCAAACTACACTGATTCAGAATGATGGATGAAGTCAGTGCGTTGGATCCAGTTAGGAGGATTAGAGGAAGAAGAAGCAGACGTTTCCTTCTAAATCAGATAGACTATTGAAAGACATCTATGTAAATATATTTTGATCCGTAGCTAGAAGTCTTCAATTTTTATCACACCATGTCAGGTTTCCTTTTGGTGCATGTATTTAATATGTAGCATTGACTGTTCATCCTATGTGCTTAACTAAACATACTTGACAACATGTTCCTCTCTGTGGTCTTTTTCTTTTTTTACCCATTTGCAGTTCCTGTGATTAGTCTGATGCATGTAAAGCTATTGGGTAGGTCTGTAAAAACAGACTGGAGTTATGGCAATAACTTTTTCTGTTTCCTGCAATGAAAACAGGGACCAATCATTAAATAGTACCACTAGGTGGGGTAGTTTTTCTCATTTAGGTATTTGACATGCAGAAACCACCAAAAAGCAAACCTGCCGCCTGAAACATATACAGGTCCTATCCCACTGTATCACTTTATGAGGTGTACAACTTGAAGTCATGAGTTGCGCTGACTGACAAATGACTCCGCACCTTTTTAATGAGCCACAGGGATCATGTCAGGAGTGGAGGCATACACTCCAGCTACTTGTGTTATTTCTGTTTTGTAAAACATGCTACTGACCCCGTAGAGGCATGTTTAATGTTATATATCGTTTAAAGAGGTTTCTATGCAATGTTTATCTCTAAAAAGCTAAAAGCCACAGGTAGTGTCCCTGTGTCCGGTTGTGCTTTTAATTTATTTACAGGATCAGAGGTGAAATTGTTCTTAGATGCCTCCACGGAAAATGGCAAATATATTTACTTACTGATTAACTGGGGACCAAGGCGAGACAAGGTGAGAGCATTTTTCATATGGGGTTTTACACAAAAACTTGCACACTGAGTCTGATGCATTTTATTGCTCTCTTCATTGTGGAAGTTCGCAATATGAGACGAAATTAAAAGACACATTCCTCCCTGCCTTCCCTCACTGGAGTTACTTCCACTCTTTACCCATGTTTTATATTTGGCACTGCGGTTAAAGGGGGTGAGCTGTCCTCCTCTGTCTCCACACTTTCACTCTCTTTGTCTGTGTCAGTCCACATCCTCTTCCTCGTCATCATCATCCATCTGAGTATTACTACCTGACCTGTTGAAAATACGCTATCTATCTTGTTGTGAATGACCCGCCATCGCATTCTTCACTGCCTCTTTGTCAAACGGGGAAAATGCACAGGGGTTTTAAGTGAAAATGCATGTGTTTGGAAATTACTGAGCATGTGACAAGAAAAATTAGACTTAGATGATACTGGACAAGTTGTATGAGAGTTTGTCAACAAATGTTGAAACATACTTTTGCCGTTGTTATACATGGTCCCCAATAATCAATTTGTTTGCTGTTTTTTTCTGTTAAGGCATGCAAGAGAAACCAAGTTTTCTTCAGGAATTCAAGGTAATGCACGACACGACTGACTGATAAACAAACGGTCATTTTGTGGGTGAAGTATTCCTTTAAGCCTCAGTCAATCAGTTTTGAGTGTTTGTGCATGTATCATCACAGCTTGCGTAACTTTATTGATTTAACTGCTTGTTTTCGGCAGGAGACTGATCCACACGTTAACACAAATATGTGTGTCAGAGAGCACGCCTGTAAATCTGTTATCCTCTGTTTTTCTGTGTGTGTACTATCTGTGTGAAGTCAGATACACTTTAGGTATTGACCTGAAAGAAACTGAATTTATGAGTGAATATATTTATTAATTATGTTAATCATTTTTATTTCCCATTTAAACATCAAATAATGAAATACCCAATAGTTAATTTATTTTTATTTATTTTCGCAATGTGCAAAAACTAATCAGTTTGATTCTTATTTTCTTTTAGCCGTCCTCCATGCATAAAAAAAAATGTGTTCTTTTTGAAAAACTCAATAGCAACATGTTTTCACAAAAACAAAGGCAACATCTGTTTCACTGAAGAAATAATGCCACAATGATGCTGTAGAGTTTTTCAAAGCATTTTTCCTCACAATTTAAATTACACATACCTACACTGAATCAAAGGCGAATATGTCAAACCCTCAGCACATAAAAAATAATGTACCTGCATGTGGTTTGTGGGAACTGATGCGTAAAACCGTAGAAAACCAGCATTATGGTCTTTGAAGAGGTTTGAGTTGTGAACTGAATACATCATGGCAAGAAAGGAAGGCCTAACTGATAAAGTTTATCGACCCAAAGGTTGTAGTAACGCTTCCTCCTTGGATCAATTATCACAAAGCAGATACTGAATGTGATCTCTATTCACACAGGGGCAGACATGTTTACAACATGTTCATGTGAGACAAAGAGCACAGGAGGGCCCTGCGTGTGTACTGTTTGCACAGTGTTGTCTATGTGCATTAGTGTGCCATTTTGGATGTGAGTGTGTGTTTAGTGTTGGGGTGAAGGGTCATTGCATGGGTGGTCATCAGGAGTTGTGCGAGGAAAGCTGTGGGATGTTGTTTTGAAGCAGGATGAGATGGAACGAGGAAGAGGTCAGGGGAAAAAAGTCCTCCAACACTCCCACAAATGTCCAAACATTAGCCCCCATGTAAAAGTGAGTCTTCCCCAACTGGGCCCCTGCATGGACACACACATAAACACACCCTGTCTTTGTACCTTGACCACTAATACACACACTCTTGTTATAGTTATAGTTAAATTTTATTTGATATGGACATCACAGTAGCATTAGAAATGTACATTTAAGTTTAACAGTTTGCAGTGAAATGCTAATGTGCAACAGCTATCCACAGGAGGCCTATGAAAAAGAAAGAGAATATTAAAAAAGAAAGAAAATCTATCCACAAATACATACATACAAACACACACATAAAAACAGCATCAATAAATCACAAAATACATCCACACATATCACTTATACATCCCAAAAGATACATCCACAAATAAATACAAAAAAAAAATCCATTACCAAATACACAGAAATACAGCCTCATAATTTACAAAATACAGATGTCTACTGTGGTTTTGTGTTTTACTCTTATGACTCACCATGATTTTGTACCTACATGAGTGTCATGGTTTTGCCCCTGTAACGGAGATGTTTTAAGTTAGAATATATATTTTTTTTTTTATAATATTTGATGAAGCTTTCAAAGCTTAACACACTGTGTTTTTTCCAAAATGTAACAATGATGCCACCTCATCGGTTATTTTGTCCATATGTTTTTATTGTGTCGTCATACAATAATGTAATGGGTTTTATAGTTGGTTATGAGGCTTGTGACCGGGTGGTGATACAATAGAAGTTGGAGCATATCACGACATGCATATAGCTGTGTTGAGCTGAGGAACAGATTTTTTTTAACCCTTATTTATACAGGAAATCTCATTGAGATATGGGGTCTCTTTCTTAGATACTATCTGATAAGCTTGAAGCAGTTCACTTTTGCTTTAATGTTTTTGCAAATGTTACACACTTGTTTATCAAATCCTTGATGTTTTAAACCATGTTCATCGAAGGCCTCTTGGATGCAGGGTTGAGGTGGCAGGGGAGCAAGGAGAGTGAAGTATGACAGGGGTTTTTTTCGACTGGAGTGGAAACGTTGATGTCATTGTGTCACATGACTGCGGCCTGTCTCTTTGTGGATGTCGAGGGTCAGAAGTCATGGCCGTTATGAGAGAAAACATGCAGCCACAACAACTAGGCCGCAAGATTTGAACATATTGTGAGGAAAAACATCAAAGCTGAACTCACCTTGGACACAAAAGCACAAACATGTTATGATACGACTGTTCTAGCTCACAAAGTCACTATAACTACAGTTAATTCAGGCATATCTAAAGTCCTGCCTTGGGGTCAATCGTGGCCTGCAGACAGATTTTAAATGGCCCATGGCTTGTTATAAAAAAATATACTGCATGCTTCCCACCACGCAGTAAGGGTTAATCAAGCAAAGTAGGAACTATCCAGACGAAACTAACATGTTTTCATAAACAGATGCTAAACAAGCTCAAACTGTCACCTACCAGCAGATAAATACTGTTGCGTGGCAGACATTGCCACAGCAAAGAATCGTAAAGCAGCGACGTGTCTAGGGAGTGGCCTGGGGTGACACATCATACATATTAATGATTTTAAAATATTTACATTCTAGTGCAAATTGTTTTGTTTCTTATCATTAGTGTATTTATATTTTATATTTTTACTTACTTTGTGCAGATACTTATTTCCACTTTCTATAATTCTCTATACTTGGCATCAGAGCGACTGCAACAAATCTCAATTTCCGCCCTGGGAATCAATAAAGTATTTCTGATTTCTGATTTTTAGGGCTAAAAGGACCCTGTTACCCCAGCTCTGAATCAACATTGAATAATACACAGACACCTTATGGCCTTTCCTGTAGTTCATTAAGAAAATGTAATTACTCTGCAGCTTTGGGAGCTGGTGTATGAAAACCAAAAATCACCAAAAGCAAATATCAAAGTTGCAGGTATCTAAAGAGCATAGACCTGGAGATATTTCAAACATATCAATGAAAATGTGTTGGAACCCTGTTAGTTATTACTTCTAAATCCTTTCGTAAATAATGCCTTATGAGAGGGGGTCTCTGGATATTTTGAATATGTCAGGCATACATAATGTGAAAAATGTCAGTTTAACATGATTGTAGCACTTTGTAAAACCTGGCCCTCTTCACACAATCCTGCTCCCTCTCTCTTTCAGTCTGAGTGCTGCTGATACGTTACTCACTGCACCTCTCCCTGCCAAGAAAGCAGCTGCTAACCCTCAAACTCTCTCTCTCTCTCTCTCACACACACACACCCACACACACACACATGTACACTGGCAGTCAGGATAATTGAGTGTGGATGTCTTGAGTGGTTGACCTTCAGGTGGCCCCGCAGACTGTAAATGAACAGGAAGAAGACCTTATAAGAGCGGCACCCCTCTCTCCTTCATTCACTTGTGCTCTGGTGGATAAAAAATGGGAAATCGAAGCCCAATAGTCGATCAACCAGTGCGTTCAAACACCACAACCGCACACAACCTGCTACTGTCGGCCCTATTTTCTCTCTCATCAATGATAAACTTTTGGCTCCAGTATGGTGCGCGTTCACATGGCTGTGCTGTGATTGGTGGAGACGAACGTGATCGCGCAACACTTTATATATTCCAGCCTCATGCCGCGTTTTCACTGCACAGTGGAAACAACCCCGCAAGGCTGTAATTCTGCCGTTTCACTTTATAACACAAACACATTAGATTAAAAAAACGGCCTGAGATTAGTCTGAAGCATGCTGGCGAACCTGTCCAAAGTGTTTTTTGTGATTTTTCTGCTCCTGGCCTGTCAACAGGGGCTTACCACGGAGCTGCATGATGTCCAGGAGAAACAAGCGAGCCAAGCCAAAAGAAGCCTCTCTCTGCGGAGCACAGGTGAGCCTAACAGCAGGTGTGCTGTTGTCCTGATTATCTAGTCGTTGTTACGCTGCATTATTTACATTATTTACAGCGTTAACTCAGAATAATGAGGAATAATGGCAGTTATGGTGTCCAGAAAAACATATTGTTCAGTGAGTCAAAAGCTTTTATAGTAAGAACATATTAAATTTGTAAGTATGTACAAGGGTGCCACGGGCACTCTCTGCAGGATTGTCCGTGGTATAGGCTAACTAAGAGAGGTTGGGGAAGCTTTGGTGTAAAAGTTTGCGCTTTTTTTGCATTTCATCAAATTGTGTTAGTTTGTTTATGGGTATGCACTGAATTATTTCTGTTTGACACTGATACAAACTGTTGCATGTGTGGTAGGCAGGCCCATATGGCGCTGTGATGCTCCCTCTGGATCCTGTTGTTGATGAGTCGTGGGCTGCAGTTTAAGTTTATAATATAGCCTACATAAATTACAGTTTTGTTGCAGTGTATTAAGTTTGTTTTTGTGGTGCGTCTGCAAAGAGAGGTGCGTTAAAGTGCCCCTATGGCATCTGATGGCATTATTTTTATCTTCTATATGTTGGTCTTTCATGGAATCGTTAAAATAGTTTACATGCTGTGCAGCCTATATCAGTTTAAACTATGTCATAAACCGGCCGTGTCTGTACCGGGCCGCTCTGCAGAGCGCGCCTCTCTAATTGCTCCCCTGCTCTCTTGGTGGCTGTAACTCAATGCGCACCTCCGGCGGCTCGATCCTTGTCCAAGCACATTCCCTCCGTACCAGCAGGGCGGTGCATGACGGCACCTCCGGCCCGGAGCTGACCTGCAGGCTGCAAAACATCAACAGCGGCAATAGCTCATAGTATAGACTATAGATACCCAGTTTGGTTTGCCCTAGAGCCACTTTTGCGAAATGGCAGGAGGCAGGGGAACAGGTAATAAAAAATATTGATAATATTTACCAGTATAATGAATGACTTTCCCTTGTACATCTTTTAACTTTTTGTTCTTATTCATCTTTGCCAAGAGGCAAATCCAGCAGCCCGGCACATGTCAGAGGTCAGCAGGTGCGTATCTAGGATGTAAGGACATCAGGGCCCAGCGCGGACCGCTGTCAGAAGACCCTGGTGTCCTCACCTGGCGCTTAATTTTTTATAAAAAAAAAAATTCTGCCGCTTTTTAATGCACTCTGACACATTATTTATATTCAAAGAACTTAAAAATCACCAGTGTGAGCAATGTATCTTCACCGAGTGCGTTTATTTGCACAAAATAATCTGGGTTTTGCACTTATTCAGAAAAAGACCACATTTCCAACAAGCTGTTTACATGTCTAATGAAAATGAACATTCTACTTAAAGTCCCATTTTGCATACTAAGATTAACGTGCCTTAACATGTTGATTATCATATAAAGTGGAAAAGTAGACTGAAATACGTTTTTTTCACAGTTCTTTACTGGTGACGGACTTGTTTGACTCTCTTTCCTTCCTTCTTGAAAAGCTCGGTGTTGCGATATTTGTGCATATCAAGAAACCTGTCGATATCCAAGTCTTTGATGAGGTTTAAAACCGGTGTGTTACCTCTTCTGGCCAAAAACGTGGGATTTTCCTTTGCATGCAGCTCTACCCCACAACTTTGCCAATTGTCGGCGAGTTGGTTTGTGTACAACGTATCCATGGCAACGCACAGAGCCGACCGTAAAAAGTCAAGAGCCTCTGTGTCGCAAACCATGGTAAAAACTGCAGTTGAGACTCATATTCTGAATTGCCTGTATACATGCCCCAATAGGATAATGCAAATATTGTCATATTTGGAATAATAGGGAAATATTGGTGTGCATGTAACAGCAGCCACCCTCAACCTGAAAATGGTCTGCAGGCCGCCCACCCAGCACCCTGTCAGGCCATAAAATGACTATTACTGGTATAGACCTGTAACAGCAAGAACAATTTAATAAACATCTATTCCCTGCTGGTCAAAAATTCAGTTAAAATGAACTGAAGAATCTAAACCACAGTCTGTAAAAATAATGTATGTAGCTACCGTGATGTCACCCATTGGTGATTTGTTTCATATAGCCTCCCCGGGTATGAGTACGTGAAGTTGAGTAGGGATTGTGACAGAATCTCCTCAGCAAATTAGAAAAAAAAAAACATCTAAGCAATGTCTTTATGTTTCTTTGAATGGCATTTTAACATCAGAGACATGTTTTTCCCTTCCTTACATTAATCTTTTTGTACATTTCAAGCACTTCTAAAATTGAAATTCATCACAATACATTTATTGTCACTGTATAGGTATATACAACAAAATTCAGTAGCACTACCTAAGCACAGTTCAAATAGAAAAAATAAAAGACTGAGATAAATAGATTGAAAGTAAAATTTAAAAAAAAGCAATTAAGTTAAAAACGTACTCACACACACTCACACACCTGTTCAAATAGATGTGTATAGTACCTACGCATAGACATGAAAAGCTATACGGACCTGTTTATATTCCACTTGGCTTTCTACAAAGTGATATTACAGTTTAACATCACTGCTGTTGGGCAGTTTGAACTCACTGTCTCTGGATGATGCTTCTTCAGTCAGTAATCTGATTCTGCTGTTCACTGCAGAGTCACTTGTGTTAAAACATTGAGCTCACAACTGCTTAAAATCACTGACAAGGCAATTAACTTATCTTTCTGTAAAAGTGATGCAGTTTAATGTCAAGACATGATGAAGTTCACAAGGTCATCCTGACATGTAATATTGTCATAATGCTTACATCGTCCTCTTTAGGCCACAACAGAATACAGCACAGTAGCACATGATGATTTGAGAGACAGGCTTGCCTCTTTGGTATCACTGTAATGAAGTTCATATTAATTTCTGTGTGTGTTTCTGTTTCTCTCAGTGGATATTCAGAGTTGCCTGGTGAGTTCAGGGGATGTCGGCTGTGGGACGTTTCAGTGTTTCAACAACAACTCCTGCGAAATCCAGGGGCTGCACCACATCTGTCTCACTCTGCTGCATAACGCCGGGCGCTTCGACTCACAGGTGAGAAGCAGCACAACACTCAGATACACACACGCACACCGTAATCTGTTTGTGGTCAGGCCCTTTTTGCACTTACTAATACAGTTGGAAACTGTGTCCAAGAGCATTTGAGGGCAGGCTTAGGTAAGACATACTGGGATACATGTTTTTATATCAGTTAATCCCTTCAGTCATTACAGTCATTTGTGAGAAATGTTTGTTGTATATAGAGCAGTGTATAGTTATGCTTGGCTGCACTGGATACAGAACAAACTGAGAAGGGAACTGAAATGAGAGAGGGAACAGCTTGTCTACTTTACTAGAATAGAAGTGCACGAGGGAATGATGCAAGTCTAATGTGTCTCCAGCATGAACAGGCACAGTGGATGATGTTCAGTAAGGACTGCACTGGATATATTATATAGCTCCAGACAGTAAAAAACAATATGATGAGATATTTAAATGCAAATTTCATGGTAAATTTGTGTCCTTGTTAGACTATAAGTTGCCATAGCAACATTTCTGATAAAGCAATGATGAGCTTTATTTTTACATTACGAAAATCAAATAACCATATAAAGACGATGTGTCAGGGGACACTTGAAGTGATTAAGCTACAGACAATTATAGCTTGAATTCTGCAGCTCCGCTTGCCTTTGCAGAACTTAAAAATGAACTTAAACTCACTGAGTTTAAGTTCATTTTTAGCTCTTCAGCCAATACTTGTTTTGGTCTCTCTGATCACTCCAATACAGTTGTTTTCAGCTGCCTTTTTGAGTGGAAAAGCTCTAAAAGCCCACTGTACATACGCCACCTGTTCAGCACCAAACAGTAGACTGACTCTAGCTGGTGAATTCAGTGGAGCATTTACCGACAAAATGTTTTTATTACATACTATACTGTGACTTTTTATGTGACATTTTTATGCCATAGTATACCATGACTTTTTAATGTTTTTTTAGGACACACTAAAAAAAATACATTTACATTTTATTTAGTGGAGCATTTACCAACATTTTTTTTTTATTACATACTATACTGTGAATTTTTATGTGATTTTTTTGTGACCTACTATACCATGCCTTTTTAAAATTATCTATTAAATAACATTTGGCTCTTAGATGTTAATTTAATGGCATACTATGCCAGGACTATTTGTGTGACATTTGTTGCCATACTACATTATGGCTTTTTTCTGATTTTTATGACAGAGATTTTAATGCCATATTATACTGTGACTTGTGTTAATGTTTCTTTTATGACATTTGTAATGCAGCACTATACTTTGACTTTTAATGCAATTTTTTTTCATGTCAAACAATACTATGATTTTTTTAAATGATATTTTGTATTACATGCTATATAATGGCTTTTTGTGTGCCATTTTTTGCCATACTAACATTATATTTTTATGATATGTATGATTTTTATTCTGCCATACCGGTGATAGCCAAGACCAAGGGGAATTATGTGTTGGGGTTGTCGGATGTACACATTTGGGTGTGGCCCATTCTTGTGAACAAGATATCTCAAGAACATCTTGAGAGATTTTTTTTCAAAGTCTGCACAAATATTTGAGTGGACTTGAAGGATGAAGTCATTTGATTTTGAAACACCCCATGTGGGTTTTGGCATGTGGAAATAATGACCAAAACATCAGACTATAATATGGCAATGATGTCAAAAAATGGCATTTCCCCAAAAAAACCTGAAAACTGCTTAAATCAACATAATATAGCGCTTTGAGACACACCAAAGCATAGAATGTGGCAAATTCGATGCTTTGGCAAATATGGCAAAAAACACCCACATATGGCATGTCTAAAAAATGACCAAAACAGCAAGGCAAAAATGTCAAAAAATGACATTTCCCAAAAACAACTGAAAACTGCTAAAAAAAACCATCTTTATATGACATGTCGAAAACATGACCCAAAAGGCAAGGCTATATGTCAAAAAATGACATTTTTCACATGAAAACACTATGGCATAGAATGTGGCGAAAAAACAGACCCCCCCCCCCCAATTTGGCATTTCGAAAAAATGAACAATAAGAAATGCTATAGTATGGCAAAAATGTAAAAAAAAAAAAAAAAAAAAACAAAAAATCTCTAATTTATCATATTAAAAAACGACAAAAAAGGAAGACTATAGTTTGGCAAAAATGTCAAAAAATTACATTTCCCAAAAAGAGCTAAAAACTACTTCAAACAGCGTGCCAAGACAGACCATAGCAAAGAATGTTGCAAAAATGGCCCAAAGCACCTTATTTTGGCATTTCCAAAAAATGACCAAAACAACAGGGCTATAGTATGGCAGAAATGTCAAAATGGAATTTCCCAAAAAAAGCTGAATACGAATTAAATCTAAAAAAAAATGGTGTGCCAAAACTTGCTATAGCAAAGAATAGTTCAAAAACAGCCAAAAAAATTGTAATTTGGCATGTCGAAAAAATGAAAAAAACAGCAAGATAGTATGTTAAAGTAACATAACATAACACAACATAGTATAATCAACATAGAATAGTGTGTTGAAACATGCCATAGCATACAATGTTGCAAAAACAGCAAAGAACACCCTAATTTGGCATGTCGAAAAAATGGCCAAAAAAGCAAGGCTATAGTATGGCAAAAATTTCAAAAAATTGAATTTCCAAAAACAGCTGAAAAATGCTTAAATAAACATAAAATAGCGTGTTGAGACGTGCCATAGCATAGAATGTTGCAAAAATGGTCAAAAACACCCCAATTTGGCATGTCAAAAAAATGACAAAAACACCAAGGCTATACTATGGCAAAACTGTCAAAAAATGGCATCTCCCAAAAACAGCTGAAAACTGCTAAAAACTACTTCAAACAACGTGCCAAGACACACCATATCAACAAATGTTGCAAAAATAGACAAAAACATCCTAATTTGGCATGTCGAAAAACACCAAGGCTATAGTATGGCAAAAATTTCAAAAACTGGCATCTCCCAAAAACAGCTGAAAAAAGCTTAAATCAACATAAAATAGCGTGTTGATATATGCCATAGCATAGAATGTTGCAAAAATTGTCGAAAACACCCTAATTTGGCATGTCGAAAAAATGGCCGAAGAAGCAAGGCTAAACTATGGCAAAAATTTCAAAACATGGCATCTCCCAAACACAGCTGAAAACTGCTTAAATCAACATAAAATAGCGTGTTGATATATGCCATAGCATAGAATGTTGCAAAAATTGTCGAAAACACCCTAATTTGGCATGTCGAAAAAATGACAAAAACATCAAGGCTATACTATGGCAAAAATGTCAAAAAATGGCATCTCCCAAAAACAGCTGAAAACTGTTAAAAACTACTTCAAACAACGCGCCACGACACACCATAGCAAAGAATGTTGCAATAATAGACAAAAACATCCTAATTTGGCATGTCGAAAAAATGACAAAAACACCAAGGCTATACTATGGAAAAAATGTCAAAAAATGGCATCTCCCAAAAACAGCTGAAAACTGCGTAAATCAACATAAAGTAACGTGTTGATATATGCCATAGCATAGAATGTTGCAAAAATGGACAAAAACATCTTAATTTGGCATGTCGAAAAAATGACAAAAACACCAAGGCTATACTATGGCAAAAATGTCAAAAAATGGCATCTCCCAAAAACAGCTGAAATCTGCTTCAATCAACGTAAAATAGCGTGTTGATATATGCCATAGCATAGAATGTTGCAAAAATGGACAAAAACATCTTAATTTGGCATGTCGAAAAAATGACAAAAACACCAAGGCTATACTATGGCAAAAATGTCAAAAAATGGCATCTCCCAAAAACAGCTGAAATCTGCTTAAATCAACATAAAATAGCGTGTTGATATATGCCATAGCATAGAATGTTGCAAAAATGGTCAAAAACACCCTAATTTCGCATGTCTAAAAAATGACAACACCAAGGCTATAGTATGGCAAAAATGTCAAAAAATGGCATCTCCCAAAAACAGCTTAAATCTGCTTAAATCAACATAAAATAGCGTGTTGATATATGCCATAGCATAGAATGTTGCAAAAACACTCACAAACAACCTAATTTGGCATGTCGAAAAAATGACAAAAACACCAAGGCTATACTATGGCAAAAATGTCAAAAAATGGTATCTCCCAAAAAAAGCTGAAAACTGCTTAAATCAACATAAAATAGCGTGTTGATATATGCCATAGCATAGAATGTTGCAAAAATGGACAAAAACATCCTAATTTGGCATGTCGAAAAAATGACAAAAACACCAAGGCTATACTATGGCAAAAATGTCAAAAAATGGCATCTCCCAAAAACAGCTGAAATCTGCTTAAATCAACATAAAATAGCGTGTTGATATATGCCATAGCATAGAATGTTGCAAAAACACTCACAAACAACCTAATTTGGCATGTCGAAAAAATGACAAAAACACCAAGGCTATATACTATGGCAAAAATTTAAACAAATGGCATCTCCCAAAAACAGCTGAAAACTGCTTAAATCAACGTAAAATAGTGTGTTGATATATGCCATAGCATAGAATGTTGCAAAAATAGACAAAAACATCTTAATTTGGCATGTCGAAAAAATGACAAAAACACCAAGGCTATACTATGGCAAAAATTTAAACAAATGGCATCTCCCAAAAACAGCTGAAAACTGCTAAAAACTACTTCAAAAAACGCGCCACGACACACCATAGCAAAGAATGTTGCAATAATAGACAAAAACATCCTAATTTGGCATGTCGAAAAAATGACAAAAACACCAAGGCTATACTATGGAAAAAATGTCAAAAAATGGCATCTCCCAAAAACAGCTGAAAACTGCGTAAATCAACATAAAATACCGTGTTGATATATGCCATAGCATAGAATGTTGCAAGAATGGACAAAAACAACCTCATTTGGCATGTCGAAAAAATGACAAAAACACCAAGGCTATACTATGGCAAAAATGTCAAAAAATGGCATCTCCCAAAAACAGCTGAAATCTGCTTAAATCAACGTAAAATAGCGTGTTGATATATGCCATAGCATAGAATGTTGCAAAAATGGACAAAAACAACCTCATTTGGCATGTCAAAAAAATGACAAATACACCAAGGCTATACTATGGCAAAAATGTCAAAAAATAGTATCTCCCAAAAACAGCTGAAAACTGCTTAAATCAACATAAAATACCGTGTTGATATATGCCATAGCATAGAATGTTGCAAAAATGGACAAAAACAACCTCATTTGGCATGTCGAAAAAATGACAAAAACACCAAGGCTATACTATGGCAAAAATTTCAAAAAATGGCATCTCCCAAAAACAGCTTAAATCTGCTTAAATCAACATAAAATAGCGTGTTGATATATGCCATAGCATAGAATGTTGCAAAAATAGACAAAAACATCCTAATTTGGCATGTCGAAAAAATGACAAAAACACCAAGGCTATACTATGGCAAAAATGTCAAAAAATGGCATCTCCCAAAAACAGCTGAAAACTGCTTAAATCAACATAAAATACCGTGTTGATATATGCCATAGCATAGAATGTTGCAAAATGGACAAAACAACCTCATTTGGCATGTCGAAAAATGACAAAAACACCAAGGCTATACTATGGCAAAATGTCAAAAATGGCATCTCCCAAAAACAGCTGAAAACTGCTTAAATCAACATGAAATAAGCGTGTTGATATATGCCATAGCATAGAATGTTGCAAAATAGACAAAACAACCTAATTTGGCATGTCGAAAAATGACAAAAACACCAAGGCTATACTATGGCAAAATGTCAAAAATAGTATCTCCCAAAAACAGCTGAAAACTGCTTAAATCAACATAAAATAGCGTGTTGATATATGCCATAGCATAGAATGTTGCAAAAATGGACAAAAACAACCTCATTTGGCATGTCGAAAAAATGACAAAAACACCAAGGCTATACTATGGCAAAAATGTCAAAAAATGGCATCTCCCAAAAACAGCTGAAATCTGCTTCAATCAACGTAAAATAGCGTGTTGATATATGCCATAGCATAGAATGTTGCAAAAATGGACAAAAACAACCTCATTTGGCATGTCGAAAAAATGACAAAAACACCAAGGCTATACTATGGCAAAAATGTCAAAAAATGGCATCTCCCAAAAAAAGCTGAAAACTGCTTAAATCAACATGAAATACCGTGTTGATATATGCCATAGCATAGAATGTTGCAAAAACACTCACAAACAACCTAATTTGGCATGTCGAAAAAATGACAAAAACACCAAGGCTATACTATGGCAAAAATGTCAAAAAAATGGCATCTCCCAAAAAAAGCTGAAAACTGCTTAAATCAACATAAAATAGCGTGTTGATATATGCCATAGCATAGAATGTTGCAAAAATAGACAAAACATCCTAATTTGGCATGTCGAAAAAATGACAAAAACACCAAGGCTATACTATGGCAAAAATGTCAAAAAATGGCATCTCCCAAAAACAGCTGAAATCTGCTTCAATCAACATAAAATAGCGTGTTGATATATGCCATAGCATAGAATGTTGCAAAAATGGACAAAAACAACCTCATTTGGCATGTCGAAAAAATGACAAAAACACCAAGGCTATACTATGGCAAAAATGTCAAAAAATGGCATCTCCCAAAAACAGCTGAAAACTGCTTAAATCAACATAAAATACCGTGTTGATATATGCCATAGCATAGAATGTTGCAAAAATGGACAAAAACATCCTAATTTGGCATGTCGAAAAAATGACAAAAACACCAAGGCTATACTATGGAAAAAATGTCAAAAAATGGCATCTCCCAAAAACAGCTGAAAACTGCGTAAATCAACATAAAATAACGTGTTGATATATGCCATAGCATAGAATGTTGCAAAAATGGACAAAAACAACCTCATTTGGCATGTCAAAAAAATGACAAAAACACCAAGGCTATACTATGGCAAAAATTTCAAAAAATGGCATCTCCCAAAAACAGCTGAAATCTGCTTAAATCAACATGAAATAGCGTGTTGATATATGCCATAGCATAGAATGTTGCAAAAATGGTCAAAAACACCCTAATTTCGCATGTCTAAAAAATGACAAAAACACCAAGGCTATACTATGGCAAAAATTTCAAAAAATGGCATCTCCCAAAAACAGCTGAAATCTGCTTAAATCAACATAAAATAGCGTGTTGATATATGCCATAGCATAGAATGTTGCAAAAATGGACAAAAACATCCTAATTTGGCATGTCGAAAAAATGACAAAAACACCAAGGCTATACTATGGCAAAAATGTCAAAAAATGGCATCTCCCAAAAACAGCTGAAAACTGCTTAAATCAACATAAAATACCGTGTTGATATATGCCATAGCATAGAATGTTGCAAAAATGGACAAAAACAACCTCATTTGGCATGTCGAAAAAATGACAAAAACACCAAGGCTATACTATGGCAAAAATGTCAAAAATGGCATCTCCCAAAAACAGCTGAAAACTGCTTAAATCAACATGAAATAGCGTGTTGATATATGCCATAGCATAGAATGTTGCAAAAATAGACAAAAACAACCTCATTTGGCATGTCGAAAAAATGACAAAAACACCAAGGCTATACTATGGCAAAAATGTCAAAAAATGGCATCTCCCAAAAACAGCTGAAAACTGCTTAAATCAACATAAAATAGCGTGTTGATATATGCCATAGCATAGAATGTTGCAAAAATGGACAAAAACAACCTCATTTGGCATGTCGAAAAAATGACAAAAACACCAAGGCTATACTATGGAAAAAATGTCAAAAAATGGCATCTCCCAAAAACAGCTGAAATCTGCTTCAATCAACATAAAATAGCGTGTTGATATATGCCATAGCATAGAATGTTGCAAAAATGGACAAAAACAACCTCATTTGGCATGTCGAAAAAATGACAAAAACACCAAGGCTATACTATGGCAAAAATGTCAAAAAATGGCATCTCCCAAAAACAGCTGAAATCTGCTTCAATCAACGTAAAATAGCGTGTTGATATATGCCATAGCATAGAATGTTGCAAAAATGGACAAAACAACCTCATTTGGCATGTCGAAAAATGACAAAAACACCAAGGCTATACTATGGCAAAAATGTCAAAAAATGGCATCTCCCAAAAAAAGCTGAAAACTGCTTAAATCAACATGAAATACCGTGTTGATATATGCCATAGCATAGAATGTTGCAAAAACACTCACAAACAACCTAATTTGGCATGTCGAAAAAATGACAAAAACACCAAGGCTATACTATGGCAAAATGTCAAAAAAGGGCATCTCCCAAAAACAGCTGAAAACTGCTTAAATCAACATAAAATAGCGTGTTGATATATGCCATAGCATAGAATGTTGCAAAAATAGACAAAAACATCCTAATTTGGCATGTCGAAAAAATGACAAAAACACCAAGGCTATACTATGGCAAAAATGTCAAAAAATGGCATCTCCCAAAAAAAGCTTAAATCTGCTTAAATCAACATGAAATACCGTGTTGATATATGCCATAGCATAGAATGTTGCAAAAATGGACAAAAACAACCTAATTTGGCATGTCGAAAAAATGACAAAAACACCAAGGCTATACTATGGCAAAAATGTCAAAAAATGGCATCTCCCAAAAACAGCTGAAAACTGCTTCAATCAACATAAAATACCGTGTTGATATATGCCATAGCATAGAATGTTGCAAAAATGGACAAAAACAACCTCATTTGGCATGTCGAAAAAATGACAAAAACACCAAGGCTATACTATGGCAAAAATGTCAAAAAATGGCATCTCCCAAAAACAGCTGAAAACTGCTTAAATCAACATAAAATACCGTGTTGATATATGCCATAGCATAGAATGTTGCAAAAATAGACAAAAACATCTTAATTTGGCATGTCGAAAAAATGACAAAAACACCAAGGCTATACTATGGCAAAAATTTAAACAAATGGCATCTCCCAAAAACAGCTGAAAACTGCTAAAAACTACTTCAAACAACGCGCCACGACACACCATAGCAAAGAATGTTGCAATAATAGACAAAAACATCCTAATTTGGCATGTCGAAAAAATGACAACAACACCAAGGCTATAGTATGGCAAAAATTTCAAAAAATGGCATCTCCCAAAAACAGCTTAAATCTGCTTAAATCAACATAAAATAGCGTGTTGATATATGCCATAGCATAGAATGTTGCAAAAATGGACAAAAACATCCTAATTTGGCATGTCGAAAAAATGACAAAAACACCAAGGCTATACTATGACAAAATGTCAAAAATGGCATCTCCAAAAACAGCTGAAATCTGCTTAAATCAACATAAAATAGCGTGTTGATATATGCCATAGCATAGAATGTTGCAAAAACACTCACAAACAACCTAATTTGGCATGTCGAAAAAATGACAAAAACACCAAGGCTATACTATGGCAAAAATGTCAAAAAATGGCATCTCCCAAAAACAGCTGAAATCTGCTTAAATCAACGTAAAATAGCGTGTTGATATATGCCATAGCATAGAATGTTGCAAAAATGGACAAAAACAACCTCATTTGGCATGTCGAAAAAATGACAAAAACACCAAGGCTATACTATGGCAAAAATGTCAAAAAATGGCATCTCCCAAAAACAGCTGAAATCTGCTTAAATCAACGTAAAATAGCGTGTTGATATATGCCATAGCATAGAATGTTGCAAAAATGGACAAAAACATCCTAATTTGGCATGTCGAAAAAATGACAAAAACACCAAGGCTATACTATGGCAAAAATGTCAAAAAATGGCATCTCCCAAAAACAGCTTAAATCTGCTTAAATCAACATAAAATACCGTGTTGATATATGCCATAGCATAGAATGTTGCAAAAACACTCACAAACAACCTAATTTGGCATGTCGAAAAAATGACAAAAACACCAAGGCTATACTATGGCAAAAATGTCAAAAAATGGCATCTCCCAAAAACAGCTGAAATCTGCTTAAATCAACATAAAATAGCGTGTTGATATATGCCATAGCATAGAATGTTGCAAAAACACTCACAAACAACCTAATTTGGCATGTCGAAAAAATGACAAAAACACCAAGGCTATATACTATGGCAAAAATTTAAACAAATGGCATCTCCCAAAAACAGCTGAAATCTGCTTAAATCAACGTAAAATAGTGTGTTGATATATGCCATAGCATAGAATGTTGCAAAAATAGACAAAAACATCTTAATTTGGCATGTCGAAAAAATGACAAAAACACCAAGGCTATACTATGGCAAAAATGTCAAAAAATGGCATCTCCCAAAAACAGCTGAAATCTGCTTAAATCAACATAAAATAGTGTGTTGATATATGCCATAGCATAGAATGTTGCAAAAATGGCCAAAAACATCCTAATTTGGCATGTCGAAAAATGACAAAAACACCAAGGCTATACTATGGCAAAAATGTCAAAAATGGCATCTCCCAAAACAGCTGAAATCTGCTTAAATCAACGTAAAATAGCGTGTTGATAATATGCCATAGCATAGAATGTTGCAAAAATGGACAAAAACAACCTCATTTGGCATGTCGAAAAAATGACAAAAACACCAAGGCTATACTATGGCAAAAATGTCAAAAAATGGCATCTCCCAAAAACAGCTGAAATCTGCTTAAATCAACATAAAATAGCGTGTTGATATATGCCATAGCATAGAATGTTGCAAAAATAGACAAAAACATCCTAATTTGGCATGTCGAAAAAATGACAAAAACACCAAGGCTATACTATGGCAAAAATGTCAAAAAATGGCATCTCCCAAAAACAGCTGAAATCTGCTTAAATCAACGTAAAATAGCGTGTTGATATATGCCATAGCATAGAATGTTGCAAAAATGGACAAAAACAACCTAATTTGGCATGTCGAAAAAATGACAAAAACACCAAGGCTATACTATGGCAAAAATGTCAAAAAATGGCATCTCCCAAAAACAGCTGAAATCTGCTTAAATCAACATAAAATAGCGTGTTGATATATGCCATAGCATAGAATGTTGCAAAAATAGACAAAAACATCCTAATTTGGCATGTCGAAAAAATGACAAAAACACCAAGGCTATACTATGGCAAAAATGTCAAAAAATGGCATCTCCCAAAAACAGCTGAAAACTGCTTAAATCAACATAAAATAGCGTGTTGATATATGCCATAGCATAGAATGTTGCAAAAATGGACAAAAACAACCTCATTTGGCATGTCGAAAAAATGACAAAAACACCAAGGCTATACTATGGCAAAAATGTCAAAAATGGCATCTCCCAAAAACAGCTTAAATCTGCTTAAATCAACATAAAATACCGTGTTGATATATGCCATAGCATAGAATGTTGCAAAAACACTCACAAACAACCTAATTTGGCATGTCGAAAAAATGACAAAAACACCAAGGCTATACTATGGCAAAAATGTCAAAAAATGGCATCTCCCAAAAACAGCTGAAAACTGCTTAAATCAACATGAAATAGCGTGTTGATATATGCCATAGCATAGAATGTTGCAAAAATAGACAAAAACAACCTCATTTGGCATGTCGAAAAAATGACAAAAACACCAAGGCTATACTATGGCAAAAATGTCAAAAAATGGCATCTCCCAAAAACAGCTGAAAACTGCTTAAATCAACATAAAATAGCGTGTTGATATATGCCATAGCATAGAATGTTGCAAAAATGGACAAAAACAACCTCATTTGGCATGTCGAAAAAATGACAAAAACACCAAGGCTATACTATGTCAAAAATGTCAAAAATGGCATCTCCCAAAAACAGCTGAAATCTGCTTAAATCAACGTAAAATAGCGTGTTGATATATGCCATAGCATAGAATGTTGCAAAATGGACAAAACAACCTCATTTGGCATGTCGAAAAATGACAAAAACACCAAGGCTATACTATGGCAAAAATGTCAAAAAATGGCATCTCCCAAAAACAGCTGAAATCTGCTTAAATCAACGTAAAATAGCGTGTTGATATATGCCATAGCATAGAATGTTGCAAAAATAGACAAAAACATCTTAATTTGGCATGTCGAAAAAATGACAAAAACACCAAGGCTATACTATGGCAAAAATGTCAAAAAATGGCATCTCCCAAAAACAGCTGAAATCTGCTTAAATCAACATAAAATAGCGTGTTGATATATGCCATAGCATAGAATGTTGCAAAAATAGACAAAAACATCCTAATTTGGCATGTCGAAAAAATGACAAAAACACCAAGGCTATACTATGGCAAAAATGTCAAAAAATGGCATCTCCCAAAAACAGCTGAAAACTGCTTAAATCAACATGAAATACCGTGTTGATATATGCCATAGCATAGAATGTTGCAAAAATGGACAAAAACAACCTAATTTGGCATGTCGAAAAATGACAAAAACACCAAGGCTATACTATGGCAAAATGTCAAAAAATGGCATCTCCCAAAAACAGCTGAAATCTGCTTCAATCAACATAAAATAGCGTGTTGATATATGCCATAGCATAGAATGTTGCAAAAATGGACAAAAACAACCTCATTTGGCATGTCGAAAAAATGACAAAAACACCAAGGCTATACTATGGCAAAAATGTCAAAAAATGGCATCTCCCAAAAACAGCTGAAATCTGCTTAAATCAACATAAAATAGCGTGTTGATATATGCCATAGCATAGAATGTTGCAAAATGGACAAAAACAACCTCATTTGGCATGTCGAAAAATGACAAAAACACCAAGGCTATACTATGGCAAAATGTCAAAAAATGGCATCTCCCAAAAACAGCTGAAATCTGCTTAAATCAACATAAAATAGCGTGTTGATATATGCCATAGCATAGAATGTTGCAAAAATAGACAAAAACATCCTAATTTGGCATGTCGAAAAAATGACAAAAACACCAAGGCTATACTATGGCAAAAATGTCAAAAAATGGCATCTCCCAAAAAAAGCTTAAATCTGCTTAAATCAACATGAAATACCGTGTTGATATATGCCATAGCATAGAATGTTGCAAAAACACTCACAAACAACCTAATTTGGCATGTCGAAAAATGACAAAAACACCAAGGCTATACTATGGCAAAAATGTCAAAAAATGGCATCTCCCAAAAACAGCTGAAAACTGCTTAAATCAACATAAAATAGCGTGTTGATATATGCCATAGCATAGAATGTTGCAAAAATGGACAAAAACAACCTAATTTGGCATGTCGAAAAATGACAAAACACCAAGGCTATACTATGGCAAAAATGTCAAAAATGGCATCTCCCAAAAACAGCTGAAATCTGCTTAAATCAACATAAAATAGCATGTTGATATATGCCATAGCATAGAATGTTGCAAAATGGACAAAACAACCTCATTTGGCATGTCGAAAAAATGACAAAAACACCAAGGCTATACTATGGCAAAATGTCAAAAATGGCATCTCCCAAAACAGCTGAAAACTGCTTAAATCAACATAAAATACCGTGTTGATATATGCCATAGCATAGAATGTTGCAAAAATGGACAAAAACAACCTCATTTGGCATGTCGAAAAAATGACAAAAACACCAAGGCTATACTATGGCAAAAATGTCAAAAAATGGCATCTCCCAAAAACAGCTGAAATCTGCTTAAATCAACGTAAAATAGCGTGTTGATATATGCCATAGCATAGAATGTTGCAAAAATGGACAAAACAACCTCATTTGGCATGTCGAAAAATGACAAAAACACCAAGGCTATACTATGGCAAAATGTCAAAAATGGCATCTCCCAAAAACAGCTGAAATCTGCTTAAATCAACGTAAAATAAGCGTGTTGATATATGCCATAGCATAGAATGTTGCAAAATGGACAAAAACAACCTCATTTGGCATGTCGAAAAAATGACAAAACACCAAGGCTATACTATGGCAAAATGTCAAAAATGGCATCTCCCAAAAACAGCTGAAATCTGCTTAAATCAACATAAAATAAGCGTGTTGATATATGCCATAGCATAGAATGTTGCAAAATGGACAAAAACATCCTAATTTGGCATGTCGAAAAATGACAAAACACCAAGGCTATACTATGGCAAAAATGTCAAAAAATGGCATCTCCCAAAAAAAGCTGAAATCTGCTTAAATCAACATGAAATACCGTGTTGATATATGCCATAGCATAGAATGTTGCAAAAACACTCACAAACAACCTCATTTGGCATGTCGAAAAAATGACAAAAACACCAAGGCTATACTATGGCAAAAACGTCAAAAAATGGCATCTCCCAAAAACAGCTGAAAACTGCGTAAATCAACATAAAATAACGTGTTGATATATGCCATAGCATAGAATGTTGCAAAAATGGACAAAACCAACTTAATTTGGCATGTCGAAAAATGACAAAAACACCAAGGCTATACTATGGCAAAAATGTCAAAAAATGGCATCTCCCAAAAACAGCTGAAATCTGCTTAAATCAACGTAAAATAGCGTGTTGATATATGCCATAGCATAGAATGTTGCAAAAATGGACAAAAACAACCTCATTTGGCATGTCGAAAAAATGACAAAAACACCAAGGCTATACTATGGCAAAAATGTCAAAAAATGGCATCTCCCAAAAACAGCTGAAAACTGCTTAAATCAACATAAAATAGCGTGTTGATATATGCCATAGCATAGAATGTTGCAAAAATAGACAAAAACAACCTCATTTGGCATGTCGAAAAATGACAAAACACCAAGGCTTTACTATGGCAAAAATTTCAAAAAATGGCATCTCCCAAAAACAGCTGAAATCTGCTTAAATCAACATAAAATAGCGTGTTGATATATGCCATAGCATAGAATGTTGCAAAAACACTCACAAACAACCTAATTTGGCATGTCGAAAAAATGACAAAACACCAAGGCTATACTATGGCAAAAATGTCAAAAAATGGCATCTCCCAAAAACAGCTGAAATCTGCTTAAATCAACATAAAATAGCGTGTTGATATATGCCATAGCATAGAATGTTGCAAAAATAGACAAAAACATCCTAATTTGGCATGTCGAAAAATGACAAAACACCCAGGCTATACTATGGCAAAAATGTCAAAAAATGGCATCTCCCAAAAACAGCTGAAAACTGCTTAAATCAACATAAAATAGCGTGTTGATATATGCCATAGCATAGAATGTTGCAAGAATGGACAAAAACAACCTCATTTGGCATGTCGAAAAAATGACAAAAACACCAAGGCTATACTATGGCAAAAATGTCAAAAAATGGCATCTCCCAAAAACAGCTGAAATCTGCTTAAATCAACGTAAAATAGCGTGTTGATATATGCCATAGCATAGAATGTTGCAAAAATGGACAAAAACAACCTCATTTGGCATGTCAAAAAGTGACAAAAACACCAAGGCTATACTATGGCAAAAATGTCAAAAAATGGCATCTCCCAAAAACAGCTGAAAACTGCTTAAATCAACATAAAATAGCGTGTTGATATATGCCATAGCATAGAATGTTGCAAGAATGGACAAAACAACCTCATTTGGCATGTCGAAAAAATGACAAAAACACCAAGGCTATACTATGGCAAAATGTCAAAAAATGGTATCTCCCAAAAACAGCTGAAATCTGCTTCAATCAACGTAAAATAAGCGTGTTGATATATGCCATAGCATAGAATGTTGCAAGAATGGACAAAAACAACCTCATTTGGCATGTCGAAAAAATGACAAAAACACCAAGGCTATACTATGGCAAAAATGTCAAAAAATGGCATCTCCCAAAAACAGCTGAAATCTGCTTAAATCAACATGAAATAGCGTGTTGATATATGCCATAGCATAGAATGTTGCAAAAATAGACAACAACATCCTGATTTGGCATGTCCAAAAAATGACAAAAACACCAAGGCTATACTATGGCAAAAATGTCAAAAAATGGTATCTCCCAAAAACAGCTGAAATCTGCTTAAATCAACGAAAACTAGCTGGTTGATATATGCCATAGAATAAAAGGTTGAAAAAATGGACAAAACAACCTCATTTGGCATGTCAAAAAAATGACAAAAACACCAAGGCTATACTATGGCAAAAATGGCAAAAAATGGCATCTCCCAAAAACAGCTGAAATCTGCTTAAATCAACGTAAAATAGCGTGTTGATATATGCCATAGCATAGAATGTTGCAAAAACACTCACAAACAACCTAATTTGGCATGTCGAAAAATGACAAAAACACCAAGGCTATACTATGGCAAAATGTCAAAAATGGCATCTCCCAAAAACAGCTGAAATCTGCTTAAATCAACGTAAAATAGCGTGTTGATATATGCCATAGCATAGAATGTTGCAAGAATGGACAAAAACAACCTCATTTGGCATGTCGAAAAAATGACAAAAACACCAAGGCTATACTATGGCAAAAATGTCAAAAAATGGTATCTCCCAAAAACAGCTGAAATCTGCTTCAATCAACGTAAAATAGCGTGTTGATATATGCCATAGCATAGAATGTTGCAAAAATGGACAAAAACAACCTCATTTGGCATGTCGAAAAAATGACAAAAACACCAAGGCTATACTATGGCAAAAATGTCAAAAAATGGCATCTCCCAAAAACAGCTGAAATCTGCTTAAATCAACATGAAATAGCGTGTTGATATATGCCATAGCATAGAATGTTGCAAAAATAGACAACAACATCCTGATTTGGCATGTCCAAAAATGACAAAACACCAAGGCTATACTATGGCAAAAATGTCAAAAATGGTATCTCCCAAAAACAGCTGAAATCTGCTTAAATCAACGTAAAATAAGCGTGTTGATATATGCCATAGCATAGAATGTTGCAAAATGGACAAAACAACCTCATTTGGCATGTCGAAAAAATGACAAAAACACCAAGGCTATACTATGGCAAAAATGTCAAAAAATGGCATCTCCCAAAAACAGCTGAAATCTGCTTAAATCAACGTAAAATAGCGTGTTGATATATGCCATAGCATAGAATGTTGCAAAAATAGACAAAAACATCCTAATTTGGCATGTCGAAAAAATGACAAAAACACCAAAGCTATACTATGGCAAAAATGTCAAAAAATGGCATCTCCCAAAAACAGCTGAAAACTGCTTCAATCAACATGAAATAGCGTGTTGATATATGCCATAGCATAGAATGTTGCAAAAATAGACAAAAACAACCTAATTTGGCATGTCGAAAAAATGACAAAAACACCAAGGCTATACTATGGCAAAAATGTCAAAAAATGGCATCTCCCAAAAACAGCTGAAATCTGCTTAAATCAACATAAAATAGCGTGTTGATATATGCCATAGCATAGAATGTTGCAAAAATGGACAAAAACAACCTCATTTGGCAAGTCGAAAAAATGACAAAAACACCAAGGCTATACTATGGCAAAAATGTCAAAAATGGCATCTCCCAAAAACAGCTGAAATCTGCTTAAATCAACGTAAAATAAGCGTGTTGATATATGCCATAGCATAGAATGTTGCAAAAATGGACAAAAACAACCTCATTTGGCATGTCGAAAAAATGACAAAAACACCAAGGCTATACTATGGCAAAAATGTCAAAAAATAGTATCTCCCAAAAACAGCTGAAAACTGCTTAAATCTACATAAAATAGCGTGTTGATATATGCCATAGCATAGAATGTTGCAAAAATGGACAAAAACAACCTCATTTGGCATGTCGAAAAAATGACAAAAACACCAAGGCTATACTATGGCAAAAATGTCAAAAAATGGCATCTCCCAAAAACAGCTGAAATCTGCTTAAATCAACGTAAAATAGCGTGTTGATATATGCCATAGCATAGAATGTTGCAAAAATAGACAAAAACATCCTAATTTGGCATGTCGAAAAAATGACAAAAACACCAAGGCTATACTATGGCAAAATGTCAAAAATGGCATCTCCCAAAAACAGCTGAAATCTGCTTAAATCAACATAAAATAAGCGTGTTGATATATGCCATAGCATAGAATGTTGCAAAAATGGACAAAAACAACCTCATTTGGCATGTCGAAAAATGACAAAAACACCAAGGCTATACTATGGCAAAAATGTCAAAAATGGCATCTCCCAAAAACAGCTTAAATCTGCTTAAATCAACATAAAATACCGTGTTGATATATGCCATAGCATAGAATGTTGCAAAAACACTCACAAACAACCTAATTTGGCATGTCGAAAAAATGACAAAAACACCAAGGCTATACTATGGCAAAAATGTCAAAAAATGGCATCTCCCAAAAACAGCTGAAATCTGCTTAAATCAACGTAAAATAGCGTGTTGATATATGCCATAGCATAGAATGTTGCAAAAATGGACAAAAACAACCTCATTTGGCATGTCGAAAAAATGACAAAAACACCAAGGCTATACTATGGCAAAAATGTCAAAAAATAGTATCTCCCAAAAACAGCTGAAAACTGCTTAAATCAACATAAAATAGCGTGTTGATATATGCCATAGCATAGAATGTTGCAAAAATGGACAAAAACAACCTCATTTGGCATGTCGAAAAATGACAAAACACCAAGGCTATACTATGGCAAAATGTCAAAAATGGCATCTCCCAAAAACAGCTGAAATCTGCTTAAATCAACGTAAAATAGCGTGTTGATATATGCCATAGCATAGAATGTTGCAAAATAGACAAAAACATCCTAATTTGGCATGTCGAAAAATGACAAAAACACCAAGGCTATACTATGGCAAAAATGTCAAAAATGGCATCTCCCAAAAACAGCTGAAATCTGCTTAAATCAACGTAAAATAAGCGTGTTGATATATGCCATAGCATAGAATGTTGCAAAAATGGACAAAAACAACCTCATTTGGCATGTCAAAAAAATGACAAAAACACCAAGGCTATACTATGGCAAAAATGTCAAAAAATAGTATCTCCCAAAAACAGCTGAAAACTGCTTAAATCAACATAAAATAGCGTGTTGATATATGCCATAGCATAGAATGTTGCAAAAATGGACAAAAACAACCTCATTTGGCATGTCGAAAAAATGACAAAAACACCAAGGCTATACTATGGCAAAAATGTCAAAAAATGGCATCTCCCAAAAACAGCTGAAATCTGCTTAAATCAACGTAAAATAGCGTGTTGATATATGCCATAGCATAGAATGTTGCAAAAATAGACAAAAACATCCTAATTTGGCATGTCGAAAAAATGACAAAAACACCAAGGCTATACTATGGCAAAAATGTCAAAAAATGGCATCTCCCAAAAACAGCTGAAATCTGCTTAAATCAACATAAAATAGCGTGTTGATATATGCCATAACATAGAATGTTGCAAAATGGACAAAAACAACCTCATTTGGCATGTCGAAAAATGACAAAAACACCAAGGCTATACTATGGCAAAAATGTCAAAAATGGCATCTCCCAAAAACAGCTGAAATCTGCTTAAATCAACGTAAAATAGCGTGTTGATATATGCCATAGCATAGAATGTTGCAAAATGGACAAAACAACCTAATTTGGCATGTCGAAAAATGACAAAACACCAAGGCTATACTATGGCAAAATGTCAAAAATGGCATCTCCCAAAAACAGCTGAAATCTGCTTAAATCAACGTAAAATAGCGTGTTGATATATGCCATAGCATAGAATGTTGCAAAATGGACAAAACAACCTCATTTGGCATGTCAAAAAAATGACAAAAACACCAAGGCTATACTATGGCAAAAATGTCAAAAAATGGCATCTCCCAAAAACAGCTGAAATCTGCTTCAATCAACGTAAAATAGCGTGTTGATATATGCCATAGCATAGAATGTTGCAAAAATAGACAAAAACATCCTAATTTGGCATGTCGAAAAAATGACAAAAACACCAAGGCTATACTATGGCAAAAATGTCAAAAATGGCATCTCCCAAAACAGCTGAAAACTGCTTAAATCAACATAAAATAGCGTGTTGATATATGCCATAGCATAGAATGTTGCAAAAACACTCACAAACAACCTAATTTGGCATGTCGAAAAATGACAAAACACCAAGGCTATACTATGGCAAAATGTCAAAAATGGCATCTCCCAAAAACAGCTGAAATCTGCTTAAATCAACGTAAAATAACGTGTTGATATATGCCATAGCATAGAATGTTGCAAAAATGGACAAAAACAACCTAATTTAGCATGTCGAAAAAATGACAAAAACACCAAGGCTATAAAATGTCAAAATGTCAAAAATGGCATCTCCCAAAAACAGCTGAAATCTGCTTAAATCAACGTAAAATAGCGTGTTGATATATGCCATAGCATAGAATGTTGCAAAAATGGACAAAAACAACCTCATTTGGCATGTCGAAAAAATGACAAAAACACCAAGGCTATACTATGGCAAAAATGTCAAAAAATGGCATCTCCCAAAAACAGCTGAAAACTGCTTAAATCAACATAAAATAGCGTGTTGATATATGCCATAGCATAGAATGTTGCAAAAACACTGGACAAACAACCTAATTTGGCATGTCGAAAAATGACAAAACACCAAGGCTATACTATGGCAAAAATGTCAAAAATGGCATCTCCCAAAACAGCTGAAAACTGCTTAAATCAACATAAAATAAGCGTGTTGATATATGCCATAGCATAGAATGTTGCAAAAATGGACAAAACAACCTAATTTGGCATGTCGAAAAAATGACAAAAACACCAAGGCTATACTATGGTAAAATGTCAAAATGGCATCTCCCAAAAACAGCTGAAATCTGCTTAAATCAACGTAAAATAGCATGTTGATATATGCCATAGCATAGAATGTTGCAAAAATGGACAAAAACAACCTCATTTGGCATGTCGAAAAATGACAAAACACCAAGGCTATACTATGGCAAAATGTCAAAAAATGGCATCTCCCAAAAACAGCTGAAAACTGCTTAAATCAACATAAAATACCGTGTTGATATATGCCATAGCATAGAATGTTGCAAAAATGGACAAAAACAACCTCATTTGGCATGTCGAAAAAATGACAAAAACACCAAGGCTATACTATGGCAAAAATGTCAAAAAATGGCATCTCCCAAAAACAGCTGAAATCTGCTTAAATCAACGTAAAATAGCGTGTTGATATATGCCATAGCATAGAATGTTGCAAAAATGGACAAAAACAACCTCATTTGGCATGTCGAAAAAATGACAAAAACACCAAGGCTATACTATGGCAAAAATGTCAAAAAATGGCATCTCCCAAAAACAGCTGAAATCTGCTTAAATCAACGTAAAATAGCGTGTTGATATATGCCATAGCATAGAATGTTGCAAAAATGGACAAAAACAACCTCATTTGGCATGTCGAAAAAATGACAAAACACCAAGGCTATACTATGGCAAAATGTCAAAAATGGCATCTCCCAAAAACAGCTGAAATCTGCTTCAATCAACATGAAATAGCGTGTTGATATATGCCATAGCATAGAATGTTGCAAAAATAGACAAAAACATCCTAATTTGGCATGTCGAAAAAATGACAAAAACACCAAGGCTATACTATGGCAAAAATGTCAAAAATGGCATCTCCCAAAAAAAGCTTAAATCTGCTTAAATCAACATGAAATACCGTGTTGATATATGCCATAGCATAGAATGTTGCAAAAACACTCACAAACAACCTAATTTGGCATGTCGAAAAAATGACAAAAACACCAAGGCTATACTATGGCAAAAATGTCAAAAAATGGCATCTCCCAAAAACAGCTGAAAACTGCTTAAATCAACATAAAATAGCGTGTTGATATATGCCATAGCATAGAATGTTGCAAAAACACTCACAAACAACCTAATTTGGCATGTCGAAAAAATGACAAAAACACCAAGGCTATACTATGGCAAAAATGTCAAAAAATGGCATCTCCCAAAAACAGCTGAAATCTGCTTAAATCAACGTAAAATAGCGTGTTGATATATGCCATAGCATAGAATGTTGCAAAAATGGACGAAAACACCCTCATTTGGCATGTCGAAAAAATGACAAAAACACCAAGGCTATGGCAAAAATGTCAAAAATGTCAAAAAATGGCATCTCCCAAAAACAGCTGAAATCTGCTTAAATCAACGTAAAATAGCGTGTTGATATATGCCATAGCATAGAATGTTGCAAAAATGGACAAAAACAACCTCATTTGGCATGTCGAAAAATGACAAAAACACCAAGGCTATACTATGGCAAAATGTCAAAAAATAGTATCTCCCAAAAACAGCTGAAAACTGCTTAAATCAACATAAAATAGCGTGTTGATATATGCCATAGCATAGAATGTTGCAAAAATGGACAAAAACAACCTCATTTGGCATGTCGAAAAAATGACAAAAACACCAAGGCTATACTATGGCAAAAATGTCAAAAAATGGCATCTCCCAAAAACAGCTGAAATCTGCTTAAATCAACGTAAAATAGCGTGTTGATATATGCCATAGCATAGAATGTTGCAAAAATGGACAAAAACAACCTCATTTGGCATGTCGAAAAAATGACAAAAACACCAAGGCTATACTATGGCAAAAATGTCAAAAAATGGCATCTCCCAAAAACAGCTGAAATCTGCTTAAATCAACGTAAAATAGCGTGTTGATATATGCCATAGCATAGAATGTTGCAAAAATAGACAAAAACATCCTAATTTGGCATGTCGAAAAAATGACAAAAACACCAAGGCTATACTATGGCAAAAATGTCAAAAAATGGCATCTCCCAAAAACAGCTGAAATCTGCTTAAATCAACGTAAAATAGCGTGTTGATATATGCCATAGCATAGAATGTTGCAAAAATAGACAAAAACATCCTAATTTGGCATGTCGAAAAAATGACAAAAACACCAAGGCTATACTATGGCAAAAATTTCAAAAAATGGCATCTCCCAAAAACAGCTGAAAACTGCTTAAATCAACATAAAATAGCATGTTGATATATGCCATAGCATAGAATGTTGCAAAAATGGACAAAAACAACCTCATTTGGCATGTCGAAAAAATGACAAAAACACCAAGGCTATACTATGGCAAAAATGTCAAAAAATGGCATCTCCCAAAAACAGCTGAAATCTGCTTAAATCAACATAAAATAGCGTGTTGATATATGCCATAGCATAGAATGTTGCAAAAATAGACAAAAACATCCTAATTTGGCATGTCGAAAAAATGACAAAAACACCAAGGCTATACTATGGCAAAAATGTCAAAAAATGGCATCTCCCCAAAACAGCTGAAATCTGCTTAAATCAACATAAAATAGCGTGTTGATATATGCCATAGCATAGAATGTTGCAAAAACACTCACAAACAACCTAATTTGGCATGTCGAAAAAATGACAAAAACACCAAGGCTATACTATGGAAAAAATGTTAAAAAATGACATCTCCCAAAAACAGCTGAAAACTGCTTAAATCAACATAAAATAGCGTGTTGATATATGCCATAGCATAGAATGTTGCAAAAATGGTCAAAAACACCCTTATTTGGCATGTCGAAAAAATGACAAAAACACCAAGGCTATACTATGGCAAAAATGTCAAAAAATGGCATCTCCCAAAAACAGCTGAAATCTGCTTAAATCAACATAAAATAGCGTGTTGATATATGCCATAGCATAGAATGTTGCAAAAACACTCACAAACAACCTAATTTGGCATGTCGAAAAAATGACAAAAACACCAAGGCTATACTATGGCTATGAAAACTATGAAAACTGCTAAAATCATCATAAAATAGCGTGTTGTTACATGCCATAGTATAGAATCTTGCAAAAACAGCCAAAAACATCGAAATTCGAAAAAATGACAGAAACAGCACAGCTATAGTATTTCAAAAATCACACAATACACAAGACGAGATGTCAACAGTTAAACTGTGTTTATTATTTACAGTGACAGGATTTCTTCTTAATGCTGTGGGTGCTCGGGTGAGCGTATCAAGACACGGCAGGCAGGCAGGAATACAGGCAGGCGGACACACAAGTAGCTGGAGCACAAAGTGCGGAGTTGAGGCGAGTCTTAGGCAGGAAAAGCCACAGGGCATGAACCACACAGGTAAAATCCAAAGACTTGAGATACAACTGACAAAAGGCAGGAGTATGCTCTGATGAAGTACTCCACTAGCTCATCAAGAGATTGCCCGCACCGGGCCCAACCTGTAGGAAAAGACCACACCAACAGTCACACAGACACTGGTTAGGACACAGACGGAAATGCAAACAAAAAGACAACGCACAGAAGGGGAGGAGAGAGGCTACATGGCAGCCAATCATGACCAAAAAAAACCCTATTATGGGATGTCAAAAAAATGACCAGAAAAGCAAGGCTATAGTATGGCAAAAATGTAAAAAAAAAAAAAAGACTTCTCCCAAAAACAGCTGAAAACTGCTAAAACCTACTTCAAACAATGTGCCAAGACACACCATAGCAAAGAAAGTTGCAAAAATATTCACAAACAACCTGATTTGGCATGTCAAAAAAATGACATCTCCCAAAAACAGTTGAAAACTGCTAAAAACTACTTCAAACAGCGTGCCACGACACACCATAGCAAAGAATGTTGCAAAAATACTCACAAACAACCTAATTTCGCATGTTGAAAAAATGACAAAAACACCAAGGCTATACTATGGCAAAAATGTCAAAAAATGGCATCTCCCAAAAACAGCTGAAATCTGCTTAAATCAACATAAAATAGCGTGTTGATATATGCCATAGCATAGAATGTTGCAAAAATAGACAAAAACATCCTAATTTGGCATGTCGAAAAAATGACAAAAACACCAAGGCTATACTATGGCAAAAATGTCAAAAAATGACATCTCCCAAAAAACGCTGAAAACTGCTAAAAACTACTTCAAACAGCGTGCCATGACACACCATAGCAAAGAATGTTGCAAAAATGGTCATAAACACCCTAATTTGGCATGTTGAAAAAATGACAAAAACACCAAGGCTATACTATGGCAAAAATGCCAAGATATGACATCATCTAAAAACTACTTCAAACAGTGTGCCAAGACACACCATAGCAAAGAATGTTGCAAAAATACTCAAAAACAACCTAATTTCGCATGTTGAAAAAATGACAAAAACACCAAGGCTATACTATGGCAAAAATGTCAAAAAATGGCATCTCCCAAAAACAGCTGAAAACTGCTTAAATCAACATAAAATAGCATGTTGATATATGCCATAGCATAGAATGTTTCAAAAATGGACAAAAACAACCTCATTTGGCATGTCGAAAAAATGACAAAAACACCAAGGCTATACTATGGCAAAAATGTCAAAAAATGGCATCTCCCAAAAACAGCTGAAATCTGCTTAAATCAACATAAAATAGCGTGTTGATATATGCCATAGCATAGAATGTTGCAAAAATAGACAAAAACATCCTAATTTGGCATGTCGAAAAAATGACAAAAACACCAAGGCTATACTATGGCAAAAATGTCAAAAAATGGCATTTCCAAAAAACAGCTGAAAACTGCTCAAATCAACATAAGATAGCACGTTGAGACATGCCATAGCAAAGAATGTTGCAAAAATAGACAAAAACATCCTAATTTGGCATGTCGAAAAAATGACAAAAACACCAAGGCTATAGTATGGCAAAAATGCCAAAATATGACATCTCCCAAAAACCAACTGAAAACTGCTCAAATCAACATAAAATAGCATGTTAAGACATGCCATAGCATAGAATTTTGCAAAAATACTCAAAAACACCCTAATTTGGCATGTCGAAAAAATGGCAAAAACACCAAGGCTATACTATGGCAAAAATGTTAAAAAATGACATCTCCCAAAAACCGCTGAAAACTGCTAAAAACTACTTCAAACAGTGTGCCAAGACACACCATAGCAAAGAATGCTGCAAAAATGGTCATAAACACCCTAATTTGGCATGTCGAAAAGATGACAAAAACACCAAGGCTATACTATGGCAAAAATGTCAAAAAATGGCATCTCCCAAAAACAGCTGAAATCTGCTTAAATCAACATAAAATAGCGTGTTGATATATGCCATAGCATAGAATGTTGCAAAAATAGACAAAAACAACCTCATTTGGCATGTCGAAAAAATGACAAAAACACCAAGGCTATACTATGGCAAAAATGTCAAAAAATGGCATCTCCCAAAAACAGCTGAAATCTGCTTAAATCAACGTAAAATAGCGTGTTGATATATGCCATAGCATAGAATGTTGCAAAAATGGACAAAAACAACCTCATTTGGCATTACGAAAAAATGACAAAAACACCAAGGCTATACTATGGCAAAAATGTCAAAAAATGGCATCTCCCAAAAACAGCTGAAATCTGCTCAAATCAACATAAAATAGCGTGGTGAGACATGCCATAGAATTGAATTTTGCAAAAATACTCAAAAACATCCCAATTTGGCAAGTCAAAAAAAATACAAAAACACCAAGGCTATACTATGGCAAAAATGTTAAAAAATGACATCTCCCAAAAACAGCTGAAAACTGAAAAAAACTACTTCAGACAGCGTGCCAAGACACACCATAGCAAAGAATGTTGCAAAAATGGTCAAAAACACCCTAATTTGGCATGACGAAAAGATGACAAAAACACCAAGGCTATACTATGGCAAAAATTTCAAAAAATGGCATCTCCCAAAAACCACTGAAAACTGCTAAAAACTACTTCAAACAGCGTGCCAAGACACACCATAGCAAAGAATGTTGCAAAAATACTCAAAAACACCCTAATTTGGCATGTCGAAAAAATGACAAAAACACCAAGGCTATAGTATGGCAAAAATGCCAAAATATGACATCTTCCAAAAACCAACTGAAAACTGCTCAAATCAACATAAAATAACATGTTAAGACATGCCATAGCATAGAATGTTGCAAAAATACTCAAAAACACCCTAATTTGGCATGTCAAACAAATAACAAAAACACCAAGGCTATGGTGTGGCAAAAATGTCAAAACATGGCATTTCCCAAAAACAGCTGAAAACTGTTAAAAACTACTTCAAACAGCGTGCCAAGACACACCATAGCAAAGAATGTTGCAAAAATACTCACAAACAACTTAATTTGGCATGTCGAAAAAATGACAAAAACACCAAGGCTATACTATGGCAAAAATGTCAAAAATGGCATCTCCCAAAAACAGCTGAAAACTGCTTAAATCAACATAAAATAGCATATTGATATATGCCATAGCATAGAATTTTGCAAAAATACTCAAAAACACTCTAATTTGGCATGTCGAATAAATGGCAAAAACACCAAGGCTATACTATGGCAAAAATGCCAAGATATGACATTTCCCAAAAACAGCTGAAAACTGCTTAAATCAACATAAAATGGCGTGTTGAGACATGCCATAGCAAAGAATGCTGCAAAAATAGTCAAAAACACCCTAATTTGGCATGTCGAAAAAATGACAAAAAAAACAAGGCTATAGTATGGCAAAAATGTCAAAAAATGACATCTCCCAAAAACAGCTGAAAACTGCTAAAAACTACTTCAAACAGCGTGCCAAGACACACCATAGCAAAGAATGTTGCAAAAATACTCAAAAACAACCTAATTTGGCATGTCGAAAAATTGGCAAAAACACCAAGGCTATACTATGGCAAAAATGTTAAAAAATGACATCTCCCAAAAACAGCTGAAAACTGAAAAAAACTACTTCAAACAGTGTGCCAAGACACACCATAGCAAAGAATGCTGCAAAAATACTCAAAAACACCCTAATTTGGCATGTCGAAAAGATGACAAAAACACCAAGGCTATACTATGGCAAAAATGTCAAAAAATGGCATCTCCCAAAAACCGCTGAAAACTGCTAAAAACTACTTCAAACAGCGTGCCAAGACACACCATAGCAAAGAATGCTGCAAAAATACTCAAAAACACCCTAATTTGGCATGTCGAAAAGATGACAAAAACAGCAAGGCTATACTATGGCAAAAATGCCAAGATATGACATCGCCCAAAAACAGCTGAAAACTGCTCAAATCAACATAAAATAGCGTGTTGAGACATGCCATAACAAAGAATCCTGCAAATATAGTCAAAAACACCCTCATTTTGCATGTCAAACAAATAACAAAAACATCAAGGCTATGGTGTGGCAAAACTGTCAAAACATGGCATTTCCCAAAAACAGCTGAAAACTGCTAAAAACTACTTCAAACAGCATGCCAAGACACACCATAGCAAAGAATGTTGCAAAAATACTCACAAACAACTTAATTTGGCATGTCGAAAAAATGACAAAAACACCAAGGCTATACTATGGCAAAAATGTCAAAAATGGCATCTCCCAAAAACAGCTGAAAACTGCTTAAATCAACATAAAATAGCGTATTGATATATGCCATAGCATAGAATTTTGCAAAAATACTCAAAAACACCCTAATTTGGCATGACAAATAAATGGCAAAAACACCAAGGCTATACTATGGCAAAAATGTTAAAAAATGACATTTCCCAAAAACAGCTGAAATCTGCTCAAATCAACATAAAATGGCGTGTTGAGACATGCCATAGCAAAGAATGTTGCAAAAATGGTCAAAAACACCCTAATTTGGCATGTCGAAAAAATGGCCGAAGAAGCAAGGCTATACTGTGGCAAAAATTTCAAAAAATGGCATTTCCCAAAAAACGCTGAATACTGCTAAAAACTACTTCAAACAGTGTGCCAAGACACACCATAGCAAAGAATGTTGCAAAAATACTCAAAAACAACCTAATTTGGCATGTCGAAAAAATGGCAAAAACACCAAGGCTATACTATGGCAAAAATGTTAAAAAATGACATCTCCCAAAAACAGCTGAAAACTGAAAAAAACTACTTCAAACAGCGTGCCAAGACACACCATAGCAAAGAATGCTGCAAAAATACTCAAAAACTCCCTAATTTGGCATGTCGAAAAGATGACAAAAACACCAAGGCTATACTATGGCAAAAATGCCAAGATATGACATCGCCCAAAAACAGCTGAAAACTGCTCAAATCAACATAAAATAGCGTGTTGAGACATGCCATAACAAAGAATCCTGCAAATATAGTCAAAAACACCCTCATTTTGCATGTCAAACAAATAACAAAAACATCAAGGCTATGGTGTGGCAAAACTGTCAAAACATGGCATTTCCCAAAAACAGCTGAAAACTGCTAAAAACTACTTCAAACAGCATGCCAAGACACACCATAGCAAAGAATGTTGCAAAAATACTCACAAACAACTTAATTTGGCATGTCGAAAAAATGACAAAAACACCAAGGCTATACTATGGCAAAAATGTCAAAAATGGCATCTCCCAAAAACAGCTGAAAACTGCTTAAATCAACATAAAATAGCGTATTGATATATGCCATAGCATAGAATTTTGCAAAAATACTCAAAAACACCCTAATTTGGCATGACAAATAAATGGCAAAAACACCAAGGCTATACTATGGCAAAAATGTTAAAAAATGACATTTCCCAAAAACAGCTGAAATCTGCTCAAATCAACATAAAATGGCGTGTTGAGACATGCCATAGCAAAGAATGCTGCAAAAATAGTCAAAAACACCCTAATTTGGCATGTCGAAAAAATGACAAAAACACCAAGGCTATAGTATGGCAAAAATGCCAAAATATGACATCTCCCAAAAACCAACTGAAAACTGCTCAAATCAACATAAAATAGCATGTTAAGACATGCCATAGCATAGAATTTTGCAAAAATACTCAAAAACACCCTAATTTGGCATGTCGAAAAAATGGCAAAAACACCAAGGCTATACTATGGCAAAAATGTTAAAAAATGACATCTCCCAAAAACAGCTGAAAACTGAAAAAAACTACTTCAAACAGTGTGCCAAGACACACCATAGCAAAGAATGCTGCAAAAATACTCAAAAACACCCTAATTTGGCATGTCGAAAAGATGACAAAAACACCAAGGCTATACTATGGCAAAAATGTCAAAAAATGGCGTCTCCCAAAAACCGCTGAAAACTGCTAAAAACTACTTCAAACAGCGTGCCAAGACACACCATAGCAAAGAATGCTGCAAAAATACTCAAAAACACCCTAATTTGGCATGTCGAAAAGATGACAAAAACAGCAAGGCTATACTATGGCAAAAATGCCAAGATATGACATCGCCCAAAAACAGCTGAAAACTGCTCAAATCAACATAAAATAGCGTGTTGAGACATGCCATAACAAAGAATCCTGCAAATATAGTCAAAAACACCCTCATTTTGCATGTCAAACAAATAACAAAACATCAAGGCTATGGTGTGGCAAAACTGTCAAAACATGGCATTTCCAAAAACAGCTGAAAACTGCTAAAACTACTTCAAACAGCATGCCAAGACACACCATAGCAAAGAATGTTGCAAAAATACTCACAAACAACTTAATTTGGCATGTCGAAAAATGACAAAACACCAAGGCTATACTATGGCAAAATGTCAAAATGGCATCTCCCAAAAACAGCTGAAAACTGCTTAAATCAACATAAAATAGCGTATTGATATATGCCATAGCATAGAATTTTGCAAAAATACTCAAAAACACCCTAATTTGGCATGACAAATAAATGGCAAAAACACCAAGGCTATACTATGGCAAAAATGTTAAAAAATGACATTTCCCAAAAACAGCTGAAATCTGCTCAAATCAACATAAAATGGCGTGTTGAGACATGCCATAGCAAAGAATGTTGCAAAATGGTCAAAAACACCCTAATTTGGCATGTCGAAAAATGGTCAAGAAGCAAGGCTATACTGTGGCAAAATTTCAAAAATGGCATTTCCCAAAAACGCTGAATACTGCTAAAACTACTTCAAACAGTGTGCCAAGACACACCATAGCAAAGAATGTTGCAAAATACTCAAAAACAACCTAATTTGGCATGTCGAAAAAATGGCAAAAACACCAAGGCTATACTATGGCAAAAATGTTAAAAAATGACATCTCCCAAAAACAGCTGAAAACTGAAAAAAACTACTTCAAACAGCGTGCCAAGACACACCATAGCAAAGAATGCTGCAAAAATACTCAAAACTCCCTAATTTGGCATGTCGAAAAGATGACAAAAACACCAAGGCTATACTATGGCAAAAATGCCAAGATATGACGTCGCCCAAAAACAGCTGAAAACTGCTCAAATCAACATAAAATAGCGTGTTGAGACATGCCATAACAAAGAATCCTGCAAATATAGTCAAAAACACCCTCATTTTGCATGTCAAACAAATAACAAAAACATCAAGGCTATGGTGTGGCAAAACTGTCAAAACATGGCATTTCCCAAAAACAGCTGAAAACTGCTAAAAACTACTTCAAACAGCATGCCAAGACACACCGTAGCAAAGAATGTTGCAAAAATACTCACAAACAACTTAATTTGGCATGTCGAAAAATGACAAAACACCAAGGCTATACTATGGCAAAATGTCAAAATGGCATCTCCCAAAAACAGCTGAAAACTGCTTAAATCAACATAAAATAGCGTATTGATATATGCCATAGCATAGAATTTTGCAAAAATACTCAAAAACACCCTAATTTGGCATGACAAATAAATGGCAAAAACACCAAGGCTATACTATGGCAAAAATGTTAAAAAATGACATTTCCCAAAAACAGCTGAAATCTGCTCAAATCAACATAAAATGGCGTGTTGAGACATGCCATAGCAAAGAATGCTGCAAAAATAGTCAAAAACACCCTAATTTGGCATGTCGAAAAAATGACAAAAACACCAAGGCTATAGTATGGCAAAAATGCCAAAATATGACATCTCCCAAAAACCAACTGAAAACTGCTCAAATCAACATAAAATAGCATGTTAAGACATGCCATAGCATAGAATTTTGCAAAAATACTCAAAAACACCCTAATTTGGCATGTCGAAAAAATGGCAAAAACACCAAGGCTATACTATGGCAAAAATGTTAAAAAATGACATCTCCCAAAAACAGCTGAAAACTGAAAAAAACTACTTCAAACAGCGTGCCAAGACACACCATAGCAAAGAATGCTGCAAAAATACTCAAAAACTCCCTAATTTGGCATGTCGAAAAGATGACAAAAACACCAAGGCTATACTATGGCAAAAATGCCAAGATATGACATCGCCCAAAAACAGCTGAAAACTGCTCAAATCAACATAAAATAGCGTGGTGAGACATGCCATAGAATTGAATTTTGCAAATATACTCAAAAACATCCCATTTGGCAAGTCAAAAAAATTACAAAAACACCAAGGCTATACTATGGCAAAAATGTTCAAAAATGACATCTCCCAAAAACAGCTGAAAACTGAAAAAAAAACTACTTGAAACAGCGTGCCAAGACACACCATAGCAAAGAATGTTGCAAAAATACTCAAAAACAACCCAATTTGGCATGTCGAAAAAATGGCTGAAGAAGCAAGGCTATACTATGGCAAAAATTTCAAAAAATGGCATTTCCCAAAAACAGCTGAAAACTGCAAAAAACTACTTCAAACAGCGTGCCAAGACACACCATGGCAAAGAATGTTGCAAAAATAGTCAATCCATCCATCCATCCATCCATTTTCTTCCGCTTATCCGGGGTTGGGTCGCGGGGGCAGCAGCCTAAGCAGGGAAACCCAGACTTCCCTCTCCCCGGCCACTTCATCCAGCTCTTCCCGGGGGACCCCGAGGCGTTCCCAGGCCAGCTGAGAGACGTTGTCTCTCCAGCGTGTCCTGGGTCTTCCCCGGGGTCTCCTACCGGTGGGACGTGCCCTGAACACCTCACCAGGGAGGCGTCCTGGAGGCATCCTAATTAGATGCCCGAGCCACCTCATCTGGCTCTTCTCAATGCGGAGGAGCAGCAGCTCTACTCCGAGCTCCTCCCGGATGACCGAGCTCTCACCCTATCTCTAAGGGAGAGCCCAGCCACCCTACGGAGGAAACTCATTTCGGCCGCTTGTACCCGCGATCTTGTTCTTTCGGTCACTACCCAAAGCTCATGACCATAGGTGAGGGTAGGAACGAAGATCGACTGGTAAATCGAGAGCTTTGCCTTTCGGCTCAGCTCCCTCTTCACCAAGACAGACCAGTGCAGAGTCCGCATTATTGCAGATGCCGCACCGATCCGCCTGTCGATCTCCCGTTCCATCCTTCCCTCACTCGTGAACAAGACCCCGACGTACTTAAACTCCTCCACTTGGGGCAGGACTTCATCCCCGATCCGGAGGGGGCACGCCACCCTTTTCCGGCTGAGAACCATGGTCTCGGATTTGGAGGTGCTGATTTTCATTCCAGCCGCTTCACACTCGGCTGCGAACCGATCCAGTGAGAGCTGAAGGTCGCGGCCCGATGAAGCCAACAGGACCACATCATCTGCAAAGAGCAGAGACCTAATCCTGAGGTCACCAAACCGACCCCTCAACACCCTGGATGCGCCTAGAAATTCTGTACATAAATGTTATGAACAGAATCGGTGACAAAGGGCAGCCCTGGCGGAATCCAGCCCTCACCGGAAACGAAGTTCGACTTACTGCCGGCAATGCGGACCAAGCTCGGCACCGGTCATACAGGGAACGGACAGCCCGTATCAGGAGTCCGAAACCCCATATTCCCGGAGAACCCCCACGTGACTCCCCGAGGGACACGGTCGAATGCCTTCTCCAAGTCCACAAAGCACATGTGGACTGGTTGGGCAAACTCCCAAGCACCCTCAAGGATCCTGCCAAGGGTCCAGAGCTGGTCCACAGTTCCACTACCGGGGCGAAAACCGCATTGCTCCTCCTGAATCTGGGGTTCGACTATCCGGCGGACCCTCCTCTCTAGTACCCCCGAATAGACCTTACCAGGGAGGCTGAGGAGTGTGATCCCCCTGTAGTTGGAACACACCCTCCGGTCCCCCTTCTTGAAAAGAGGGACCACCACCCCAGTCTGCCAGTCCAAGGGCACTGCCCCCGATGTCCACGCAATGTTGCAGAGTCGTGTCAGCCACGACAGCCCCACAACATCCAGGGCCTTGAGGAACTCCGGGCGGACCTCGTCCACCCCCGGGGCCCTGCCACCGAGGAGCTTTTTGACCACCTCGGTAACCTCAGCCCCAGAGATAGAGGAGCCCACCCCCGGGTCCCCAGGCCCTGCTTCCCCAACGGAAGGCGTGTCGGTGGGATTGAGGAGGTCTTGAATATTCCTTCCACCGATCCACAAGGTCCCGAGTTGAGGTCAGCAGCGCCTGCCGCCACCATACACAGTGTTGACGGAGTACTGTTTCCCCTCCCGAGACGCCGGATGGTGGTCCAGAACCTCTTCGAAGCCGTCCGGAAGTCGTTTTCCATGGCCTCGCCGAACTCCTCCCATGCCCGGGTTTTCGCCTCGGCGACCGCTGCCGCCGCACTCCACTTGGCCTGTCGGTACCTGTCTGCTGCCTCCGGAGTTCCACAGGCCAAGAAGGCCCGATAGGACTCCTTCTTCAGCTTGACGGCACCCCTTACCGCCGGTGTCCACCAGCGGGTTCGGGTGTTGCCGCCCCGACAGGCACCAACCACCTTACAGCCACAGCACCGGTCGGCCGCCTCAGCAATGGAGGCACGGAACACGGCCCACTCGGACTCAATGTCCCCAGCCTCCCCCGGGACATGGTCGAAGCTCTTCCGGAGGTGGGAGTTGAAGCTCCTTCTGACGGGAGACTCTGCCAGACGTTCCCAGCAGACCCTCACTATGCGTTTGGGTCTGCCAGGTCTGACCGGCGTCCTCCCCCACCATCGGAGCCAACTCACCACCAGGTGGTGATCGGTTGACAGCTCCGCCCCTCTTTTCACCCAAGTGTCCAAGACATACGGCCGCAAGTCCAACGATACGACTACAAAGTCGATCATTGAACTGCGGCCTAGGGTGTCCTGATGCCAAGTGCGCATATGGACACCCTTATGCTTGAACATGGTGTTCGTTATGGACAATCTGTGGCGAGCACAGAAGTCCAATAACAAAACACCACTCGGGTTCAGATCGGGGGGGCCATTCCTCCCGATCACGCCCCTCCAGGTCTCACTGTCGCTGCCAACGTGAGAGTTGAAGTCCCCCAGCAGAACGAGGGAGTCCCCAGAAGGAGCACTCTCCAGCACCCCGTCTAAGGACTCCAAAAAGGGTGGATACTCTGAACTGCTGTTTGGACCATAGGCACAAACAACAGTCAGGATCCGTCCCCCAGCCCGAAGGCGGAGGGAGGCTACCCTCTCATTCACCGGCGTAAACTCCAACGTGCAGGCACCGAGCCGGGGGGCAATAAGTATTGCCACCCCTGCCCGGGCGCCTCACCAGTGGCAACTCCAGAGTGGAAGAGAGTCCATCCCCTCTCAAGAAGACTGGTTCTGGAGCCCAAGCCATGCGTCGAGGTGAGGCCGACTATATCTAGTCGGAACGTCTCAACCTCGCGCACCAGCTCAGGCTCCTTCCCCACCAGAGAGGTGACATTCCACGTCCCCAGAGCTAGCTTCTGCAGCCGAGGATCGGACCGCCAAGGTCCCCGCCTTCGGCTGCCGCCCAGCTCACATTGCAAATATAGTCAAAAACACCCTAATTTGACATGTCGAAAAGATGACAAAAACACCAAGGCTATAGTATGGCAAAACTGTCAAAAAACGGCATTTCCCAAAAACAGCTGAACACTGCTTAAATCAAAATAAAATAGTGTGGTGAGACATGCCATAGCATAGAATTTTGCAAAAATACTCAAAAACACCCCAATTTGGCATGTCGAAATAATGGACAAAGAAGCAAAAATGTCAAAAAATGACATCTCCCAAAAACCGCTGAAAACTGCTAAAAACTACTTCAAACAGCGTGCCAAGACACACCATAGCAAAGAATCTTGCAAAAATAGTCAAAAACACCCTCATTTGGCATGTCGAAGAAATGGCCGAAGAAGCAAGGCTATAGTATGGCAAAAATTTCAAAAAATGGCATTTCCAAAAAACAGCTGGAAACTGCTCAAATCAACATAAGATAGCATGTTGAGACATGCCATAGCAAAGAATGTTGCAAAAATAGACAAAAACACCCTAATTTGGTATGTCGAAAAAATGACAAAAACACCAAGGCTATAGTATGGCAAAACTGTCAAAAAACGGCATTTCCCAAAAACAGCTGAACACTGCTTAAATCAAAATAAAATAGCGTGGTAAGACATGCCATAGAATTGAATTTTGCAAAAATACTCAAAAACATCCCAATTTGGCATGTCAAAAAAATGACAAAAACACCAAGGCTATACTATAGCAAAAATGTTAAAAAATGACATTTCCCAAAAACAGCTGAAAACTGAAAAAAACTACTTCAAACAGCGTGCCAAGACACACCATGGCAAAGAATGTTGCAAAAATAGTCAAAAACACCCTACTTTGGCATGTCGAAAAAATGGCCGAAGAAGCAAGGTTATAGTATGGCAAAAATGTCATCTCCAAAAAACAACTGAAAACTGCTAAAAACTACTACTTGTAGAGATACATTATGGTATACAATATGGAAATGAAGGTCAATAATGGCCAAGAAATCATAGATTAGCATGTTGAAAAAAATGGCCAAAAAACGCCATAGTATAGCATGTCGACAAATGTCAAATTTTTTACGCATCATAAAAATGGCTGAAAATGACATATTATAGCTTGTAGAGATGCTTGATAGTATGCAAACTGGAGATAAAGGTCAAAATAGGCCAAGAACATAATTTAGCATGTCGAAAAAATGGCCGAAAACGCCTCAAAAATGTCTCACTTATTCCTCCTGTTGCTTTCTTCCTTCTCCCAGGGCAAGTCATTTGTGAAGGACGCGTTGCGGTGCATGGCGCTGGGACTGCGGCAGCGCTTCAGCTGTGTGAGCCGCCGGTGCTCTGCAGTAAAGGAGATGGTGTTCTTGCTCCAGAGAGAGTGCTACTCCAAACACCAGCTCTGCCTGGCACTGCAGGACCACATGGATACCATGGGCAGCCTGGTCCAGTTCCACCTGATGTTTCCCCCAGGGTGAGAGAAACAGACACAAACAAATAATCAGTAGGCTTTTATCACCACTCGGAGGAAAACGACACACATCCCTGAAACCATCCTCTGTGAAAGATGCAGTACTCTTTGTTGTTCAGAGTATCTCATTTTTGATAAAAGATATAACGCAATCCTCAAGCAATCGTATGGCTTATGGTAGCTAAAGTGACTCTCCTCTGCTTGTGCTACTTTTACACTACATTTTAGCATTACAGATAAATAATTTAGTGCTTTTATCAAGAAATAAATAAATAAATAAATAAATAAACAGCGTACCTCTCCTGGAAACATGTTAACCCTTTCCTGCTTGTGGGCCCTCTAGCCTTTCATTTAAGCGGCAGCTTCCGTATTTTTCAACATGGACCTTCTTTTCTCATGTAAGTGACAATAGGAGCAAACATTTTAAAACTGGCCCAGTACTGAGCGAGAGCACTGTTGCTGGCAGCAGCAAAACAGACTGCAGTGTTAACACTCGGGCACTTGGCAACATTAATTTACATCCACTGCTTGTTTTTTTTTTTACTGAGTGCTGTAGACGTTTTGGTCCCCAGATTCTGGAGCAGAGTGAGCGCTCTTTATTTTCACGCTACTTACAGGCAGTGACAGAGGACGAGAACTCTGAGAAAACGTTTTTTTTTTCTGCTGAGAAGTGGTAAATTTACAGCTCACAGCAACTTAATACGATACAGTCTCTAGCTTTTGTTTGATATGCAGGGTCTGCAAAAAATGCTGCTGCATATTACCATTTCAGTCCTTACTGCTGTTAGTTTGTTAGTTTGAATGCTGCTGTTACTCTTAACGTCCCGTTTAGCCTGTTCAAGCTTTAAATAAGAAAAAAAACAGCCAGATCAAATTTGACTGGGGTACAGCCCTAAGCCTATTCCTAGCAAAAACAATGACTTTTAATGGATGTATTTTAAAAGTGCACAGTTCCCCCAGTGGATACATTGCAGTTTTGCAGCTGCTGCTAGCTGCAGCCCTCTCTCTCAATACTCGACTCATTTTTTAAACAGTTTTGTTCCTTTTCATCACTAAGACACAAGCACTCGGAAAAAAGTTTCTCTTTAAGAAACCTCTTCTTCTGACCTGTCACAGCAGGAGAAGCTCAGATATAAATCTTAAGATTAATAATGGCTAAATTCTTTTTAGCTGCGTTAGTTTCAGGGTCCTGGTATTGCACATGCTGGTTCACTATCATGGCTTACTGAGATGTTATTAGTTGACACCTGTGCTTTGACTAGCATGAGAAGTCAAAATAGCTGCTGTGGTGTTTGTGTTGGAAGGGAAAACAGCAGGTCATTCTGTCTTGTGTGTGTTTTTCTTACCAGACCATACGTGGAGCTGATGAACTTCCTGCTGAAGTGCGGAGACCAGGTCAGGTTGTGGGTCGGCCGCCGGCTGCGCAGGCAGTGCGAGCAAAACTGGGGTTCGCTGTGCAGCAGCTTCAGTAGCACCTGCTCTCTCAGCCAATCGGACGCTCCACAGCCTACCACTTCTCCACCACCGACCGTGCCCTGGCCTATGAGCCCTCAAGAACCTCTGCAGCAGCCAACCAGAGCGTCCGAACCAGAGGACAGGAACAGGCTCAGTCCGATCGACAATGCGACCGAATTTAGTCTGTCTGAGAGATCCAATGTCACTGCTTCATAAACAGAGCAGTGAGTTACACAGAGGTGCAGACAGGGTACACAAAGATCATGCACTTATTTCTGTTATATTAGTAGTAGAATGAGTAGTATTGGTGGTAGTTTTGCGTCGTACCGCTGGTGAGAGCAGTGCAGCATAACTTGTTTAATCTGTTGGGTATTTGGGCTATATTAATATTTTCTTTACATTTGACTTTGTACAAGAATGAAAACCAATTATCTACCTCACTTAACATCAGTTTACCACAGTTACTGTATCCTTCAGCAAAGGGCATGGACACATACGAGTAAACACTACAGGGAAAAGCTCAAGTGCAGCTGATGGCTCAAAGGTATACTACCTATTTAAATCTGTTTTTGTATTTATGAGGATTGTAATATTATGCACCGTATAGTTGACACACTATCAAATGTCATCTTGTAGACAGACAGGGTGCAGTCTGCAGGAAGGGAAGCACTCTTTGGTTATGATGTGTTATAAATGTGTATTTCTGATGTTCTACTTGAACGATTCAATTTCATGCAGACCCCAGGTTGCAAGCTATGTTTTGTAAGTTTTTATTTAAATGAATCTGAAAGTACATTTGTAAACATTTTGATTGAGATTAAATAAAATACAATGATGTCACTGGACAGAGAGACATGTGGTTATTAGTCAGTCCTGTGCTGTAAAACAGATCTTCACTCAGCTCAGTAAATGTTGGGTATCCTGCCATCTACTGGCTCAGCTGTGGCAATGCTTCACAACAAGGTTTCTCCCAACATTCAATTTTATTCTAACAAACATTGCTCAATATTCACACACACAGTCTGACTCAACATGCTGGACGCCCTTCACAGTAAGTTATCAGATATCCAGATTAGTTGTGCGCACATCTGATTGGAACGACGAAAGGCACAATGTAAACTTGTTAATAACTGTAACAACAGCATCTTAAAATAACCGTCCAGTTCAGACAAATATGCACACTTGAAGAAAAACTTCATCCCCCAAATTACCATTTGTAGATCAATTACTCACCCCATGTCAGGCTGGGTTCACACCATTAACGGAATCGCGCAAAGCAGGACAATTTACATCAAGATCTTCTTAAATAATTTGGCTATGGGGCGACCTTCAGCTCAACATGTAGAGTGTGCGCCCCATGTGGCTGAGGCCTCTGCAGCTGCCGGGGTTCGAGTCTGCGGCCCTTTGCTGTGTGTCATTCCCCCTTCTCTCTCCCGCCTTTCCTGTCTATCTAAAACTGTCCTGTTAATAAAGGGAAGATGCCCCTAAAAAACAATCAAACAAAAAACAATTTGGCTATTCACACAGGACACGCCGCAGCTCGCAATCTGCAGCAGTAATTTTGGCCTCAGGTCCTTTTTTTCTGCGACCGAATCTGGCGAGAAAACACACTAATCTATTATTGACAACAGAAAGGATGTATTTGTTATAATATATGATATAAATATGATTATGATAGATGATGAAATATGCAACCCATGCTTCCTGTCGTGTCTAATCAGTGAGCGAGAGAGACACGCTGACACACTGAAAGACACGCACACACAGGCAAACAGAGACAGAGCTCCACATGTGAACAGAACAGAGCAGAGGAGCTGAATCGCTTGCTGACTGGCGTGAAGAAATGACTACTGGTGTGAACGGTCAGGTGGCTGCTGATGAGCAACCGACACCGATCTGGGCACTTATGCATCCAGTGTGTGTTAGGCTAAATTTGTAAACAAAACTTTGTTCTTGCATGTCTTGATTATTTTTAAATCATGCAAGTAAGAACTTGTTGAATTGGAGTAAAAGGTGGCTGTGTTTAACAACAGCAAAACTATTATCAAAACATTTGTTTAAAAACTCTCGCACACTTCGGGCAGTATAATCCGAGTCTCAAGTGTCCAGTCATTTACACAGACGGCCCTTTTCGACATGGAATGGAAAGTGAAACTTAAGCTATGCTCTCTTTAAAGCCAGATTACAATAACAAAAAAACAGTTTTACCTAACTTAAAATGGGACCTGATGGTCTACTGCTGCCTTGATCGGTAGTTTGTATAGTGAATCCTAACTAACCGTTTAAAAAAAACAAACTCATACAACAACACAAACTATTTAAGGCAGCGGCAGACCAGCAACTCACAAGCTCAGCGAGGTAAGATCACTATGTTTGTAAACAGAGTCTGAGCAAGGATAAATTTCACTTTTAGTTCAGTTCCCCGTTTGAAAGGACTATTTGTTTGCAAAGTGCTGAGCATACGACTGGATAAACAAGGCTTGGATTATACTGCATGAGCTGTGTGAAAGTTTGTAAACTCATGTCTCCATGTAGTTTTGCTGCACACAGCCCCCTTTCACTTCAATCCATGAAGAATTTTCTGTTTTTAGATTCCTCGTTCACCGTTGAGGCAGTTGAGAAAAACAATTTTCTTCACAAATTCAATGTAACATGCTTTTAGTAATTGATATCCAAATAATAATTTGGGGGAGAGAAGTATTTCTTCAACAAAAAGTCATACAATTTGACAAAAAGTAAACAAATAGAGGGTTATTACATTCTATGGCTTTGTCCCTGGTTAGCTCTGAATGACAAATGAAGTATTAAGGCCTTGGTATGCTTCAAAGTGCTTTTCTAAAAAAAAAAGGCAGTGTATAGCAACCAGAAGGAGCAGTCTTTTCATCCCTGCATCAAGTGTGACCACGTGCTCAAAGTAAAGAAACTTCTGACTTTAGGGATGGTTGAACAGCACGAGTTTGTTTGAAGGATGCCGAGGCTTTAAAACCTATCACTGCTGCTGCATGAAACCCCATAATGCCAGTTTAACAACACCCTTCATATACACTTCTTAAACCTACATTTTCAGTTTTAGCCAAAAACATAGGGTGCCAAAAAGAAAAAATATTTTCACGTGGCACTGTCTCTATGTGTGGCAGTCAAGTCTCAGGATTGCTTCCAACTCTACATGTAGTCCATACCTGCTACAAGTCCTTGCGGTAACTTTCTGCTGAGTGAAATAACTGGAAAACATTGTTCCTGAAGCCTGGACGCGTTCTTCAGCTGGCCAGCTAAATGAAGGGGAAGAGACGTTTCTTAAGGATGTAGAGGACGGTGGCGAGGAAGAGCGCCAGAGCCAGGAAAATGAGCAGCTTGTCTGTCAGCTCCCGCCGGTTGTACTTGAGGATCAGTTTCCTCCCCAGGTGGATGGTTCCCGTCATGTTCTTAAACTCCTCGTTGGTTTCCTGCACCGTCCTGGAGGAGGTGGCTGTGAAAGGAGCACGAAAGGTATAAAAGGTTAGAAGATGGGTAAAAAATGTTGAAAGGAGAAATATATATGAAATTATTTTCACAGGAAAAAAATGTTTGATTTTGCTTTCATTTGATTTACCTTTTGTACACGACCACAACATCCAAAACACTTGGACAAAGTAGTTTTTTGTTCTTACCCAGAGTGCCGATGGTGTCCTCGCTCTGCTTCACCTGTTCAGCCATCATCCTGCTAATAGACATCAGACTCTCCGTGATGTTGCTGCTGGTTTCCACTAAACTTTCTTTGGTCACCTTCCTGAGATAAAAACACACACAAGGAAGACTTGGTGATAAATATGGTGTTGTTTTATTTATCGTATCTGTAAAAGTCAAAGTTTGTTAAGATCCCAAAAAATGTGCGTTTCCTCTGGAATAGTTTCTGAGCATCCTGTTTCTACCAGGAGGCCAGAAATACAGAAATTACAAAATTAAATTATTCTATATACTACAAATGTTGCTGGAGTTGCAACTTTTTTAGGCTTTTTCCCGAATAAGTCTGGCAAAACAAAAGGTAGACCAGCCAAAAAGAAATCCCCTCTTTTATGATGTTACAGCAGTCCATCTGATAAGCTTGCACTGTTTTATCCTCCTTAATATTTTAACTTTGAAACTGCTTGAGCTGACTAATGCTGTTGAGTGTCCTGTCAGGGTTAGCAAAATCCTTTTCTGTTTCTTCAGTTATCTCACTGCGCACTGAGCTGATAAAAAAAAAAAATAACAATAAATGCTGCTCTATGTTTAACAAAAAAGTCAGAAATACACTTTTAACATTTGAAAAGTCTCTCCAGACAGGACTTGGATTATAGGTAAACTGTTAAGTTTGCCAAAAACTGTTAGTAAAATGTTTAATTTCAGCAGCTCATCTGATTCTCAGTAGAAATGTACTGACCTCTGCCTGGTGGTCTGGTTTTCTCTTCCATGCAGCAGCTCGTTCTTCTCAGTGTTGTCTATAGCTAGTTTACACGCCAGGTTAGCTTTCCTCCACGCTGTCTGGTTACTGAAATAATAAAGAAAAAATAACACAGAAACCAGCTTTGAAAAGTGAAGTTACTGTTTGTGATTTCTTTGTTTCATCTGGTCTCTTGTGTCTGAGTCTGTTTAACAGGCAATGCTGTTTATGATGATGATGATCTGCCTCTAAAAGTCTTATTAGCTCCAGATATGAATGTACTGCACTTTTTATTCAAAGATCAACACCTAGAATGTGAATTATTTCTCAAGGCATCATGAACACGTTAAATTACAGGCTTAAATTTACAATACTAATAATGAACCCACTTCAGGAGACAGAGGCACCAACAGACCTGATGCAAAGAGCAGCTACAGCCAAACATGAGAGCTCAAGTTAATGTACTGTCTGAGAGTGACATACAGATCAGTCCACTCACTTCAACACTGGACTGAACGCTGGCATTTTAGTGGGACTGATCATGTCAATAAAGTCTGTGTTTTTAATATCTATGTGTGTTCACACACCTCAGCATTTGCCTTCGCTGGCTCTCTGTCTCTGCCTGAATGGCCAGTCTGTCCGTCTCTCTGTCTTGTTCTCTGGCCATCTGCTCTAGATCCTGAAAACAACACACCACATAACCACATCGAGTAAAACAGTTTGGGTTTAAAGCAAGAAATCAATCAGATGTAACACAATATGCTTGTGATGTGAGGCCTGACCTGTATTCTGAGTCTGAGCCTGTTGAACTTCTCTTTCACCTGAGAGTTGAGCTCCATGAGAGTTGACTGAGGCCCAGGGCAATCCCTGATGTCCTGCAGGTAACACACACACAATTTATTGGTATGTATGTATGTATATGATCTACATCAGGGTCTGTCAGAGCAAAACACTGGAAGAAAACACTGAAAGAAGAAAATCATACAATGGGAACTACATATTCATCACAGGCTCATTTCGAAATTAAATAAATAAAATGCATTTTATAAATATATATCAGTGGTTACCCATGATCACAAGCACAATAGGACTGATGATTATTTGATTATTCAGTTACAAAGTTTCAAATCTAGACATAGTGACACTTTGCACAGAAAGTCAAATTGGCGCTAGTAAGGAAAGAAAAATAGAGAGGCAGATACATTGGCGCATAGACAAAAGGCATCTTAACTAAGGGAAACGGGATCCTCGTAGCATTCTGCAATCTTCAAACGCAATGCAATTTAATATAATAACATCAGTATATCTTAAATGATGTTACAGAATATTTTTATAATTTAGAAGCACTTTTCCAAGATAATGTCCTTGTTTGTTTGTGTTTTTACCTTCTTTTCCGTTTTATTTATTTTGCTGTTCATTTCATTTTATTCAGCTAATGTTTGGGTAATAATCTTTTTCCTTTTTTTCTAATTTCCTGCCAAATTTTGACCATTTCTTGGTACGTAGCGCATTGCCTTCTTCCCGTGTTTTCGAAATAAATCGAGTCGGTTTGCTCAGGGTTCAAAGGGTTAAATGAGTTTTTGTAACTTATATTCATTGCTTGCTATGACGGTTAATAATTGATCACGTTTAATAACTAAAAATACTCCTCATTGATCCGCCAGCCACCAGTCAGCTAGCCAACACAGCTGCATGATCAGCTAACGTTATTAATTTCATGATCACGCAGGACTGTAAAAATCAAGTTAATAAAACTTTTAGCAGTGATTGAAGGAACTTCGGTTAAATAACGATAATGAAGGCGAACTTTCTTTTTCTTACTGTGTCTCTTTTAAATGTTTTTATTAGCAGTTTAACTGTTAGCTAACTTTAGCTTCACTCGAAAGCTAGCTAGACCAACTTTCAGACCCGTTGTTTGACGCATTCACAAACATTTCTCCTCAACAAAACCGATACTACCGTCAGCAAAAGATAATCCAAAAGAAAATCCACAAGTTTTTGGTTCGTACCTGAACGAGAGCCTTAATTTCTAGGTCATACTTTATGATTTCTTGTCCACATATCCGGACGTGAACATCCGAGGAAGACGCCATGTTTGTATTTGTACGGCAAGCTGGAGGCCCAAAAGACCTTCGAGCTCGGCAAAACGCGAAGCAATAGATCTCCTGTGACACTGCATCCATTAAAATCCTGTCAAATAAAATAAATGAATAAATGAACCACATGTAATAAAATATTACGAATTTCTTATTTAAAAGTATAATTAAAATTTGCAAAAATTAAAAAGTGTATATAATTTAAAGCTGGGCATGACAATGGGTCACCCATTGGTTTGAATAGGAACCAGAATGAAGACAAGAAAGAAATATTTACTAATAGTAGCAACAAAGACAAAGAAGTATCATTCAAATTTTACACCAAATTAATCCCGTATGTGTTGGAAAGATTTAGGCAAGATTAGGCTCGGATTTTTGTCAGCACATGTCAGTTATACTCATCTCTTGTGGGTTAATATGGGTTTTATCAACAGAAGAATGACTACTAATATTCACATTGATGTATTTGATATAAAGTGTGTTGTGGTCAGTGGGATAGAAACAAACATTTACTACAGAATTCAGTTGCTGATCCAAACTCTGCTTTCCAAATTGAAGCAAAAAAGAAAAAGACCAAAAATTTTTTTTAAAAATCTAAGGGAACATTTGAAGTCAAAAGCCATGAATGTTTCAAAAGAAACAATCACCAGACCAAAGAGCCTTATTTCTCTGTGCCATGGACCTTGTTAACATGAAATATGCTTGGACCCATTTAAAATGTTTATGTTGTTAAGTTTGAAATTAAATTATTATTTGTGACAGACAGACAGACAGACAGACAGACAGATAGATAGATAGATATATAGATCCTTCAATATTTCAGTTTTATATGCAGGAAAACATGAAAACAAACTAAGGCATATAAACAACAAAATATTATAACACAACAACAAATCAACAACATAAATGAAAAAGTTACACCAGTTACATGTACACAGTAATTAATTATATTTTTCTCACTAACTGTAACTGATTGAACCAACATCCATTTTGTTATTTAAATGATAAAATTAATGTTGTTTTAATCAGGTACAGTTAATGACAAAAACAGTAACAAAGTTATTAATCAAAATATTGGTGGTTTACAAAGTGATTACATCTGAAGACTCTTTTTTTTTGTGAAAATTTAATATAAAGGTTATTCTGCTGATTTGGATATTTTTGCCTTGCAGGAATACCTTCTTTTGTAGTAACCTATTTCCAGACATTTTTCAGCTTCACTGTCCAAACATTTATTTAAAAAGTAATTAAATGTAATACTTTTATGACTTTAATAAAGTAATTAAAATAGTTACAATACTTACTATTTCAACAAAGTTATTAGTAATCTATATTCTCAACATCACTCCCTGTATATTTCCCCTCTATTATGGATATGATGTTATCGATCTTTAGAATAAACATGGGCTTGTGTTAAAGTTTATATTAACCAATTAAATACACAAGAGTCATGATGGGGTGCTAATGGTTTTATTAATTTGATATTAAAATCAATAAACATAATCAGACTATTGTGGTTACAAGCAGAGCTGTGGTACCAACTCCTGGCTGATACAACAGAGAAAGAATGATTTAAAAAATAAGAAAGAAAAAGAAAAAGAGAGAGGCACAATAACACAACAGAGATTCGGGGCAGGTGTCCGCAGGATGTCGAGCAGCCAGAGACGAAAACTGTCAGAAGCTCTGAACCAGAATGAGTTGTTACAGTACAAACCAAACAAAAAAAAAAAAAAACATCTTTTAAATTTCCATGCCTGTGCATAAAGCCACCCACTGTGCCTCCAAAGAAAAGAAATACGATGTAAAACAAAAAAGTTAGGTCAAACAAAAGTAAAAACCCAGCACGACATTTATTACACAACATAAATATAACAACTGTCAAGATATTGTATTCGAACAGGCATATATGTGAACTACAAATATAGACGTCATTGCTAAAGAGAGGATCAAGTTAGTTTCAGCAGGATACACTTTCTGCAGGTTTTGCTTCTTTATGAAATTATAATCACCGAGAGATCTATTGTAGAGCACTTAGCAATGAAGTACAGCCTTCCTACTGAGACTGGGGAGAGGAACACACACAGGACTAACTACAGAAAGATCCCATGCTGTTGATCTAGTCAAATAAGTTACCATACAAGACCAGAAGCATCATAACAATGGCATGTAGCTGTGGAGCTCAGGATGACCGATACTTCCCACATCCTCTACATGTTTGGACTTGTATGGGTTTCCTATAAAATCGTCGTACTGTCTGTCTTTAGTATCAAAATTGAAAAATAAAGGAAACAGAACATAAACACTTTCTGTTTGTTAAATGTCTCTCGCGCCATGCATTTTGGCAAATCTGGAAGGAGATGTAAATCACTGCAGTGTTGGATGATGACGTGTGTAGATATGGAAAGAGGGGTTTTGTTTTTATTATTGAGGGTGGGTTGTTGTCATTTGCTTTAATAAGATCAGTCTGCAGAAGAGGAAATGACTCCCTCCCTCTGATCATTCATTACAGGGGAGGGTGAGGGGTCTCTGCCCACCAGCCTTTAGTGGCTCCTGGCTAATCTCAGGAGCTCCCTGACAAGACAACTGCGAACCAAAGCCCTTCTGAAAGAAAAAGCACCCAGAAGGGGGCGGAACATCTCTGGTGCAGTGGTGAAGTTTTCCCAGAAAACTGATCAAATGTTCAAATTTCCCCACCAAAGTTAGAGAGAACAGGCAAGCCGACTCCTAACCTGAGCTCCGAGGCTATGGAGCACCTGAACCTCGGTCCAGAGTCATGACAAAAGAAGAGTTGTGTCAAGGAGAGGTTATGTTCACTGACTCGATGAGTCCGTGTGACCGCCTCGGCACCCAATAATGGAATAATTTCCTGAAAATGTAAGGAAATTTGCACTTAGCGTTGTTGAAAATTAAATAAAATTCAGTAATGTAATATCTTAAACAAGGATTTAGGAGAACGCCGTGGCTGATATTGTAATATTCAAAATCTTTCAGGTGGGCCTTTTTTTTTTTTTTTAAACTTATGATGTAATAATTTTGACAGGAAATGTTGATGTTGTAATGTTTGAAAATAAAAGTTTTCTTTTTCTAAAAAAAATTAAAATGTGCAAGTGCAAAAAATGTAGTGTTAATTTAGCCCACAGAAAAAAGTGTTTGGAAATGTCTATTTTAGGCTTTACGCAGAATTTAAAGTCTACCACAGATTGCAGGTGGTGTTACCTTGTCTGGCCTCATCTCTTAAAATCTCTGCATTCCAGAAAGGGTTCAAAATCAAATCTATCATTTAGAAAAAAGTTGACCTTAACACTTAAGTAGATTAATTTGATTTTCACTCAACTGCAACCTCGCAAAGTATGATGGGAGGCAAAGTTAGCATCACTTCATGTTAATAACGGTACTTTCAAATCTATGTGAGTGCACAGACTAATAGATAAAATAAAGGATGATTTAAAAAAAAAAGTTTAATTCACAACAACCTAATATGATATTACTTTATCAGTCTAAATGTTATTACAATATCAGTCAGAATATTTCATAACATTATTGGTCTGTTATTTAGTTTGGGTTTTATTACATTTTTGATCAAATTAAGTGCAAATTTTATCACATTTTCTAATGTTATTACATTTTCAGGAATTTATTTCTTTGTTTGGTGTTGCATGCCTCAAACCTCCAATGACAGAACACTGCATGAGCGTCACAGACACAGTTACTCAAAGTCACAGTGAAACTGCAGTTTTTGTTTCCTTTAAATGGTTTTAGGGCAGAACATAATGCAGAGAAAAGATAAAGTGTTAGGATACTAGCAGACAGGAAGGCAGGAGCAGATAGAAATAAGCCTCTGTATGTGGTGTTTTAACGTGATTTTACATTACAAATTATTATTATCATTTGTTTATGGAAAAAAATTGTTTATGGATAACCCTGGTTAAAGTGTTCACGCAAACACTGCCTCTCGCTGTTTCCAGTCTTTGTGCAAAGCTAAGCAAACCGGCTACTGACTGTAGATTTATACGTTCTGTTTGATCATAAGAGTGGTATCAATCTTTTCATTCAACTCTCAGCAGGAAAACAAATAAGCACACTTCCTTAAATGTAAGGAGCAAGGGTAATGAAAATGATAATAGCATCTATTGCAAGAGGAGGACATTTAGGAAAAACAAATTAAAGTAAATTAAAAACGGCATTGTTCATTTTATTGGCACGTCTTTTGTTTCAATTGAAATTTGCCTATCAATTTACAAATTTGGTCTGTCTACATATGTATCTATTAATTTATCGAGTTATTTGTAAATCAGTTTTTATACTGATTTATTGGGTTTATTTAAATTCTAATGTCTCTTTCTAATCAGTCTTTCTCGTCAGGTGTCCATCTGCCTACCATGTATGCAGCCTGTTGCAGTTTCCTATTTTTCCTGCTTTTTATTATAATACTTGTTTATCATACAACGCCCCCCAGGATCAATAAAGTAGTTCTAATCCTTTTGCCTATTGTTGTTCAAGTTGTGTTACAATCTGATGATGGATTTTTTTTTACTGTCTAATTTAACATTAATTGATGAGTGTCTTTATTTTAATTTGCAAAATCTAATTTATAGTCTATGATGAGGTAATATTATAGAAAGGCATGCACGATATTGGATTTTTGCCGATACATATAAACTCATTATGTCGATAACCAATATCAATATCAATATATCCACTTTTTCCCCATCTCATTTTAGTGACCTTCAAGTCTCTTCTGTAGTTGGATTAACGCCATATTATGTATTAACGCATCAGGATGGCCCACCAGCAGATGGAGACATAAAATACAATGCTTTTCAGTTTACGTAAAATTCATTCATTGAGCAAAATAAGAAAAATACTTCAACTTAGGGTCGATGTTTTGTACATGTTCACTTTGTTAAAAAAAAAACAAAAGAAAAAAGAAGAATATTGGTTTACCGACAAAAATCTGCACGTTGGCCAGTACCAGTATTTCATTTCAAAGCCATTATCTGCCGATACCGATGACGTGCTGATATTATTGTGCATCCCTAATTACGGATATACTATGAGTACATCTTAATAGCATTAGAATGTGAAATTACAGACGATAAATGTTTTTATGTATTTACTGTCAAGTAGTTGTATAAAATTATATGGGGATATATGAAAAAAAGATGTAATTTCTGATTTCATTGTGACTTTGGTCCATGTCTGTGAAGCTCACGTGACTCCTAACAAAGTCCGCTTCAGTGGAAAAGCTAGAAAAAAGTCTAGATTCAACAAATTGTCTCCTTACATGTTAATTTACAGGACAAAACAAATAAATATCAAAGAAATGGTATGAACACTGGGATCAGGGAAAAAAGGCAATAAAATATAATTTAGGGAATAAAAATTCAAACGTGCAAACATTTGACAGAGTCAGAGCATAAATATCAAACCATAATATTCAAAAAGGTTTAAACATACAAGCAGGACAGCGGCCATAAAAAGATACAACATTCATGATCTTTCTGGATCCTGACGACAAGAGTCTCCCTCTGTGTTCCAAACAAAATGTCTAACAGTAAGAAGCACAACAGGAAAAGCTCCACCAGACACTCACGTCTGTCTGTATGATCCTGCTGAGGAAGACTAGTCTACATTCATCAGCAAAGCAGCAGCAGCAGAGTTATACCTCGCTATGTCAGCATACAGCAGTGCAGCAGTCAGAAACACAAGACTGACCAGAGTCATCGACAGAAGGAATAATATGGCTAATACAGCTTTTTAACACAGCCATGTTAGCACCCAGCCACTGACAGATTAGCACCACAGTGTACCTCCATGCTCAGTTTGTCGCTTCATTCGCAACCTGCGACTCAGTGCCAACACTGACTTCAAGGAGGGTCTGGCACTTCATAATAGCAAAGTTAAGAAACGGAAAGTTCTGTTTTATGCTTTTTTTTCTCTTTTTTTTTTTCTCGAAAAAGGTTTCAGGAGGCAGCAACACGGTGCTCCATGTCAAAACCACAGAAGAAGAATGCATTGTAATTGACTAGGTAAAAAGCAGGCCCAAGTCTCCCTCTGCCACAGACACAGTGGAGGTTTGCTCTTCTCTACACGGACACACCAGCGGTGATAGCAGCAGCAGCCAATACAGAAAACACAATAACATGGCGTAGTGGGCAGAGAAAGAGTTAAAAACGGAACCAGGTTTCCCAAAACAACAGCAATTTAGTTTATGCTCTTCTTCGGTAATACTTTAAAAGGGAAATCATTTGCAGAGTTTATTGTTCTATTCATGCACGAAAAACAGCTATTATCTGCTGTTAAAGGCTGATACAAAATGTATTGATTTGTGGTTAAATGAGGTTTTCATTTCAGTTTCGTACTTCAAGTTTATGTTTTGGGAAACCCAGCCCCTTGTTTCTGTAGGGAAACCCCCTCCAGACTGACAAAAGGTGCAGATTTGTGTTCTCATATATTTGATTAAGGCACCTGATTCAGCAGGCATCATATTCGAAAACCAAGTGCAAGGTGAGTAACACTGTTGGTCTTTTGACTGTCGCAGGAAAATACGGTGTAAAATCAAAAATGGGGTGTGTGGTAATAATATCCGGTAATTGTGTCATGGACACTCTAAACCAAAAAGTCTCTTTGTGCTCATTCAGTAGCAGCAAGTATGAAATCATTCGACTGACAGTGCAGTGAGTGAACTTTGTGATGATGGAGACCGTTGATTGGCCAAATTATTTCCCAATCTGCAAAGAACTCCAGATGTCACTTGATTCTCTCAGTGCTATGCGGAAAATTGGCATGCAGAAACATTATTCCCACCGCGAGTACATTTTGGTATGCATCTAATTTACACAGGGAAAATGTGGAGGGTTGTAAGCATACAGCCTCCAAAAAAAAGGGTGTTTATAAAAGAAATGAGGGAAGCCCACATGGATCTGAACAAAACGGGAAACATTTGAAATGCCCCAAAAGAAACTCAAAGCCAGACTCTGAGATCTGAAATCGCAGCCAGCAGAGAGTGAGGCCATTTTTTAGTTGTTTTTTTGTACAAATCCTATTTCTTAAAAAAAAAAAAAAATTGTTAACACTTATCTTACGGAACAGCAATTTCGTAATAACATCCTCAGAAGTTTCTTGGAAAAAACTGCTTCATTTATTTTCACTACAGAGTGTTGTTATGAACATGATGGCAAACTGTAAACAATATATTTGGATGCAGAGGTGGAAATGGGTTGTTAGTCTTCTTGTGGTTATCTATGAGTAATGTGACAACATTACGTTTCCAGAAAAACAACAGAAAGCAAGAAAAATTGCAAAGCTGTCCAAGGGTACTACATGGATTTATAAAGAGAACTGCGGCTTCATTCCTATGAAAACTGCCCCTGTGGCACACAAAAACAAAAAAGTTCCACTTCCCGATATAAATTACTCAAGGGCCCATAGAGCAAGCGCATTTGCCGAACCTTTAACACTCCCTCCCAAATGCTCGGTCTCAGGCTCACTCACATTAAAAACAGTAGGAAAATAAACAATAAAAAAAATATTTTTAACAATGTAAGTCTGTGGGAGGACGTCTTTCCGGCCTGATAACGTCATGCGATGCACTCAGAAGTAGTAATGCCACAGTTTGGCCACTGTCAAATTGGCTTCAAAGCCCGATGCTGTTTGGCGCTGTTTTTGGAGGCTTTGGAAAAGAGCCCTCAGTATTTAGCAATTAAAATTCAGGCGAGGCAAACTTCCCGCATACAATTCAATTTTTTCCTGCAATCTACTTTTTAAAACAAAAATCATAATAAATCGTCATGTCAAAAGGCAATACTAGTCAAAATACAAATCAAATCAGCACCCAAGTATCGTGATAGTATAGAATAAGCATATTGAACAAGCTCTGCTGTATTAACTAGATAAGAGGCGACTTGCAGAGTGTTGCCTGTTCTCTGTAGGTTCATTACGACAAGCAACACCAGTCAATTTAATTGAAGTAAATGAATCCATTTTTTATGCATTAATATTGATTAGAGCAGCTCTGAAGACAAGTAAATTATTCCCTCATTATTGAAAACTTTATCGTCCATACATGTTGACACCTTCCTATCAATTAATTAATTCCCCTACTATGAAATTAAAAGCTCTTTCCAAGAAACTTCTTTGAAATTATTCCAAAATTACAGAAACACTCGTTTTTAAAAAAAATTTACTGAATATTACAAAAGGTGAATCTATAACCATATGTTAACATGTGAAGGAAATTCAACTTGCAATTTAAATAATTAACAAAAAAGTCCTAATACATCAGAACATTTGTATTCATTTTGCAGTTCTGGTAAATATTTTGTACCTCAAAGATGGGATAAACCTTCTCTGTGAATTTGTGCAATGGTATCAGATCTCAGAGTCAGACTTTTATACAACATACAATGGTATGCTTAACATACAGCCCAAAATACAGAAACCATCGTTCTGTTGTTGTTCAGATTAAGAATCAGTGTGACTCTTCGTCTGCTTGGTCCAACAGGGACAGTCAGAATCAATGAAAATGATCAGAAGGGGAAGTCTGGTCTGATGACAATTATTGAGAACAATGATCTCATTATTTGTGATTGGATCTAAATACAGATGCCATTTAAACTCTTAGGTGATTTCTTGGATAATGAAAAGTAATCAGCACCATGTGACAAACCCCAGTTGGATCACGGCAGGAAATCCGAGTCAAAACCTTCATGACAGGAAAATGTTGCAGGTGTATGTTTGACTAGCGATTTGAAGAAAGCGGAGAAACTTTGTGAATTCTTGTGACAAGTCTGTTGGCCTTTTTTTTCAGTTTGTGTAGAGAGCATTGCACTATATTGATTGACATTGATAATTCATACACACACACGCACACACACAAAATATTTTGTACAGAGTAAAGAATGGCGACAATAATTGGAATACATAAATATATTTTCTTTTGATTTTATATGTCATCACATATGTCAGATAGAAGAACGATATTACCCTGATTTGCTGAAGAAGAGCTTTATGGATCCACTTAGCTTTTATTGGACAAGAGTAGCACAAAGTTACACACTCTATTAGCTTAATAGTTGACTGTATAGGATTTATGTCATCAGAAATAAAAAGAATAAGGAATAGTTTTACTGGCGTGGATTTTCACTCATTTCCTTGACTGTTAAAATGCCACAGAGTCTCCTGGTTTGAATGTAAAGTTGCACAGCTTGCACCTATCATGTTAAATGTAAAAACCTGTGAGGACTCTTTCTTGAATCAGCCTCGTGATCGACTACAAAACACAAACGCTACGCTCTGCTGTCGGCCAACCAGCGGCCCTTTTACCACTGTTGACCCCCTGTCAGACCTGGGCATAACTGTAGCCGAAAAAATGCTTCAAACTGTGTCCCAAAAGATGAAACTGAGCACAAGTAGATCAAATCTTTGAAGCCATTTTTCCAGACATATTTCCCCACGTCTGTTACTTCAGTCAAGGTTGTTTTGAGCCCATCAGGCTGAATGGTTTTGTTGAAGTTGACCGTAAATTGGCACAATGATGTCATAAACCTCGGGCACACCCCTCGGCAACTGACACATCTGCCGTGTTATTATTTTTGTTTGTGTGTAAGTGAAAAGTTCAAAAAGGCAATAAGTGTCCGGATTGAGCCTCCATTTGTAACTGGCTTGCCATACAGTACAGTGATATAGTAACTTCCCCTAAGGCGGCCCGGAACAACGTCTTTCAATTGGGCTCTTCCCGGCCGCCCTAGGCTAAACCCCTCCTCATTAAGTCACAAGTAGAAATCAGTTTACAAATGATAACAATATAGCTCTCTGGAGAAATGTGTCTACACTGTACATCACCCTGAAGAGGAAGCCAAAGCAGAATCAGTTTTTCCATAGGAAACCTCTACTGAAGGCAAATGAATCATGACGCCAAGGGGGTCAGCATCAGGATCAATGTAGGGGCCCTGGAATCAAAACCCTCTTTTTTTTTTTTAAGACCACAAACACCCTATCCACACGGCTCCTGACCAGGAAATAGACCGATCCTGTCAAGACACCCAAAGCCAAGCAATGATATGCGCTCATACAACCCTCCATATCATTACGTGGCTCCAGACACATGCAGATCTAACCCTCGTCAGGTCCGACACCTATTCCCTGCTAGTTTATAGACCTAGCCAAGTCAGGTAATAGACCTATCCTAGCAAGTAGTCGTCAAGTACACTTGCAGCATTCACACCAGGCCTTTTAGCAGCAAATGGAAGAAAAAAATGCTTTTCTTTTTCTTTTTCTTTTTTTTTTTCTTTTTTTTTCCTTTTTTGGACAAAGTGCTTTCGTTTTCAAACATATAAGATAGAGTATTCTATACATATATCTAACATTTAGAAGATACATATTAACTTATATAGACTATTTACAAAAATTAATCACTACTAAGAAAATAGCTATGGACGGTAAGGGAGAGCAAGTCATTAGGCTACAACTAGACTAAGGAGTCAAATAAGAATCATGGATACTCATCATTCTAGTTTCAGAAAAAAAGCACCATTTCTCCCTTTTTAGACGGAACAGAAATCAGTAAAAATATATATATATGTAGCACTAGCTGTTATTCAATCACACAATACAGAAAGACCACCAGACATCAGAGTTCATTCTGTGAAGGAGCGCCTTCTCCACTTCAAACTAACCTGAATTCAGCCTCAAACGCGCTTGGTTGAGTTTTTAAGTTCCTGGCAAATGGCTGCGTTTCCTCTGAGGAGGCAGCAGGGAGGCAAGCATACAGGCATCATGCATTTCTAAACGTTGGACATGCTGCCAGTTCGTGGCCTGGATATTGTAACTGTGTGTTTTGGTGAAGATAGTTATTCTATGCGGTCAGGAAGGGTGTGAGCTGAAGTCCAAAGGCAAGGCCAGGCAGACAAAAATCCAACAATGCAACCTCAAAAGGCAACAATGCCACTATCAGGAAATGCAAAACTCAACCGACTTCATGGTCAAAGAGGGAATACGTGTGAAAATCTGAATGACAATGCACAGTGCTGAATCCAGATCAATCTGGGACAGACTCAAATGGCTTTGGCTTTCTTACAGAAACTGTCCTCATGCTGTTGTCCTCTGAGTTCCTTGCTTTCCTGGACAAGTCCCTGTCCTCGCTAAAGACAGCATGTCCTCATTCTCTTTATAGACCATTCAAACTAGACCATGGCTTCACTGCATTATGTCTTAGATAAATGCAGTCGTGCCTCTCTGTATTTCCCTCAGCTGGCAGAGGAGACTGAAGGGGTCAAGTGTCGGTTTATGTATCAAACTCTGGATGCTCTTTCCGACTTTTCTCCTCCACATCTCCTTCTTTTCACTCAACCTCCAAACCAACAGGAAAGCTAGCAGGCAGCTAAAGTACAAAAATATAACAAGAACTTTTTTTTCTTCGGTTTTTGTGTTTTTTTTTTCCTCTAGCTTTCTCAATGCAAGGATAGGCTTTTAGAAATGTGTCATGCTTAAAAATGAATCAATTGTCATGTAAAGTGGCATTTCACCATTGATAGATATAGCATTAATGCTTCTATATACAGTACTTTAAAACACATTAATATTTTGTTGATGAACTAAACCTTGTCTACATACAGAAATCAAACGAGTGACAAAAGGAACAAAACATTTTGGTTATTGTCGGTGACATTTTGACAAACAAGCAAAAATGTAACATAGCTTATCTACTAGCACTCTTAGGTTTGTCCTAGAAAGCGCCATTAAAACAATTAGCATGTGGAGGGAGGAATCAGTTTCAGGAATGAAGTGTTTGCTAAGCAACATGTCTACTGGAGATGCCCACAGATGGGGTTAATTTTCAGATTAAAAAAAAAAAAAAAAATTAATGAATGTTCCTTTTCTATACAGAATTGGACCCAAGCTAATTTCACAGTTCTATGAATTCCCTGACCCTCCCACATTTCTTACATTCAATACGGCGTCAGGTAAGCTGTGCAAAACCTTACTTTAACTGGCTGGTCGCCATTTCGTTGCATGTGTCTTTGGTACAAAAAACAATCAAAATATAGTGTGCAAATATTTTTTTTTATAACTCTAAATGAAAATATCTGTTAACCCTCCCCCAATCCCTAAAGACAAGAGTACCAAAAACCAAAAGTGATCTATTGCAGAGCCCTCCTATATACACAGACTCTGTGGCATCACGCAACAAGAGCTTCCACTTGTTTTATGTACATTCAGAATATCTTGACTGAAATACACGACGAACCCCACAATTTTCTCCCTACGCGCATTCACTAACAATCTCCCTCAGTGTAAAGTAGTCCTCTCCTCGGCTGGACCTCAGGGAGCTCTGACCAATCACCTCTCCTCGTTCAGTCCCTCTCACACACTCACTCAGACTTACAGAAACACACACATACATACACAAGGCACAATGAATAGAACTCTGATCAAACACTAGTATGAACACACCAAACTGTTAGCCTGGTCTTCTCTACTGTACAAAAAGGGGAGCCGGTGCCGTTTTTCACTGGGAGACACTTCTATGTACAGTTTCCAAGAGGAGATGGATCACTGTCTATGTTCTCTTCATCACCACCACCATCACCTTCCTCACAGTCTGCTCCCATTCTGGCAAAATGCCTGTTTCACCCCGTCCAGTTATAACTAGCACAAGGCCAAAAAGCACCAAACCACATGCACTTTCTCTCCACATGGTCAGCTAACTTCTGTTGTTTGAATTAACGTCGTCAAAATTAGCCGTTAAGCTTCCTCCTGCCTGCTGAAAACTTCCACTCAGCAGGACGTCTGATGCTTAATCGTTAAAGTCGAATTTTAACTTTTTTGTTTCGAGCTTTATTTTGCCAACTCCTACATTTTAACAACAGCAGACCTGATTGACAAACAGGGGATGGCATGAACATATTTAGGCCTTCAATACAAAATATTTCCTGCCACCCCGTAACGCCTTGGAGCACACTGCTTTTTTTTTTCTTTACTCTGCAGCTATCTTAGTAACCAATGCTGTTTTCATTGAAATATTTTACTGAGCGGGTTGATTTTAAGATCCTGGAGTTATGTTTTGTTGCCATGTGATAACTGGAACTTCGTCCAACCTTTGATGGTGTTTGATTTGTAACAAAACTTCTTCTGTCATCACAACCTCAAACAAATTGTGTGAAAGTATTCCAGTGGTTACACTCGTGTGACTATCTCCTCGTCAGCCCTGGAAGCAGACCTCCAACTGAACCGACCCGACACAACACTATGTTAAACACATCTAATAATCACCAGTGGATTTAGGACGTGCTGTTAGCTATACACCTAACCATCCCTCGCTTTTAGAGGCGCTTTTACCCAACAGATGCTCACGATGGATTGGGAGACGGTGACGAACTGACTCTGCTCACAGCGTGTAGAGACAGTAAGCTAGGGTGTGTGCCATACAGGTGCATGGCTAAAACAAGCACACATACATACACACAGGGAGTGGTATGTGTGTTTGTGTGACTAACAATGTGTATGTACTCTGGGTTGGAGGGGCATGCAGAGGGGAGCATAGTTACAATGAGACAGCACGGTGGCAAAATTTAGTCCACTCCTCTCAGTGGACTGCGGTTTGTCTAGATTTTAGAGGTGGGGACTCGCAGGCCGACCAGTCCGCCGGTGGGATCGCCGCGTCCTGTGTTCTCCAAGATCTTGTTGACAAAGTCTGAAGTCTGCCCAGCAACAGGTGATGCCACTGCACCCACAAAAACACATTAAGAAAGATGTTACACGTTAAGTATTTTTCATGCAACTAAGGCCCCGTGTCCACTGAAGCCTTTTTTTCCAGTTGAAAACAGCAAGCACTCCTCAGGAAAGGCCCAGCTGGGAGCGCTTGAGAGCGCTCTGGACGCGCAGCGTTTTTCCAGCCGAGGCGCTTTGGTTGTATCTGGTTGCTATAATGCAGAATATGCACAGAAGTGAATATGATGAAGAGTGCTGGCTTTGGGTGAAGGGAACGCTGAAGAACGTTGGTGTGTGGGTTCATAATAGAAAACATATATTAATGTATATATAGTATTTTATTTCTCCTAGTCTACTGTTGTTGTTCAGCACTTGTAGTAAACCTGTAAGCCTTGGTCTGTTTGTCCCACCCCTGCTCCACTGTGATTGGACCGCTGGGTAAAAAGTGAAGGTGACGAGTACAGCGTTTAACCCAAGATGAAAATGTTTCAGCTGTCGGTGCTCAGAAAAAAACAGCAAACATGCAGCACTCGACGCAGAAAAGATGCCCAGCGACTCGTCACACGTTGCTGTTTGCAGCATAGCATAAACATGTGGAGCTCTCATTGCAAAGAATTTTAAAAATAAGATGACTTAAGGGAAAAACGCTTTGGTGGACACAGTCCCTCGCTTGTCTAAAACAAATGCATACAAGTTTGTGTACAACATACAGAAAAGATTATTTCTTTTTCAGACAGGGAACTTTATGTACTTGTAAAAGGCATTCACTGACTCCGTATTATGTTCTGATTTGTAAAAGTGTTCATATGATGCAATGAGTTTATCTCATCTGGGTCAATAGTTAGTAATTTGCTGTCTGAGCTATATTATTTCTCATCATCTGCTTTTTCAAGAATGTCAAATTTTAATTTAACAGCTTTCCATAAAAAAACATTCAAAAGTGTAACTCTGCTCTGATTATTTTGAATCTTATTGTGAATTATATCATCGTATCTAACTCTTAGTTTCCTCATTTCCCTATATATCTATAAATACTTTCCCACTCCCCATATTTCATTACCAAATTTATTTGACAGAATTTATGCCTCATTTATTATGTGACAGAAAGTCTTCTAAAAAAAAAAAATTCTGTACACTACACATAGTAATTACTCTCCTCTAAGTTTCTGCACGGTCAAAAAAATGGCTTCCATTAAGTTATAGATATATTGTATTATTTGTAGGGCTGTCAAACGATTATTTTTTTTTAATCACGATTAATTGCTTGCTTGCAATTGCTTGACAGTTTTGAAGTTCAAGGTAACAAGTAAGACAATTCTTACCAGACTGTCTTGATAGGGAATTCAAAATTCTTGAGGTGAGAGGTCAAGACACCCCTGTGACCCCCTTCCTGACTAGTGACATGACATGGTTGGTACCACTCGATTCCTTAGGTCCTAACAGTCACAACTCTGGCTTTAAAATTAATTTCAGTAGAGCCTCTTAAAGACAGGATTACTGGCCTTTGATTAACATGATTACAAAAAAAATTAATGCATTTTGTCCAAACTTAAAACGCATCACAAACAACTCTTTAACGTTGACAGCCCTAATTATTTCTATGGTGTGGATGTAGTTTGAAGTACAATTTATGTATGTAACTCAAGGTACTATCCTAATTACAGTGTGACTTCTTATGTCTGTGAGTGACGTCTGTATAAATGACTCAGTCTTTGTTCCTTACCGAGTGTCTCCTTGATGAGATGCTCCAGAGTGTCAGCCATGTTGGTCGGACGCGGAGAGGAGTCCTCCACTCGAGCCACTATCTCCTCCTTGATGGCATTGATAACAAACAGCAATCGATCTACAGGAGGAGACCAACAAGCATTGACGATTACACACTAACAAGGCATGAAGAAAATGAATACAGAAGTTGTTGAGAAAACCTTTGTGGTGAGCAACATACCGTACTCTGTGCTGAGTCCCCAGAGCTTCACCTTGTTTGCTTCATACTGGGCCTTCTTTTTTAAACGACAAGCTCTATAAAACAGGAACAGATGAATGGAGTTTACTAACAGGAGAGTGAACCACTGAGAAACATGATTTACTGATCACAAATCACCACCTCGATCACAGCTATATTCTAAAATAGACTCATGTTCTCAGTGATAAAATACTTCTATTGATAATCTGGAGGTCAGTGTGATTGTACATAACGGTCTAATGTCGCTCTGATGTGTGCGTCCTGTACATGCGTGCAGGTGTTACCTGGATGCCAGCTTGTTCTTCTCCTTGCGAGACCGCGGCCGTGCAGTCAGCGGCAGCTCACTGACGGGGGTCAAATCACTGATCACCTTGTTCAGTTTTCGGAGTTCGGTGCCGATCTGCAGGAGCTTACGTGGATTGGGAGTCAGGTCTTCCACGTCTGTGCGGCGAGACTTCTTCAGCATATACTTTCCTTCATGAAAACCAAGCAAATGAGCAGCAGTGTAAAGTTTCATCACGATAAAATTTCAAATTTACTCTTTCAACAACAACACAATATTTGTTGGTATCACGAAGTCTGTCACGATGCGATATTGTTTCAATTCCATACAGGGGCCTGCGATAAATTTGACATGATATCATCATTGCCTTGAGCTCTGTTTGAATATTTAGGAAGAGGGTTTGCTTGAACGAAAATTGTGATTGATGCAATGGGAACGATAGGGCGTACCTAAAAGACTGAAATATGTATCGATGTTTTCACTTTACATTCATAAAATTGGTCTGTTTATCACTGACTATATCAATTTGCATCAATGTGTTGTTACACAGCTAGAGAAAAGGAGCATTAGAGATAACGCTTAAATTAAATTCAATGTTCCAGCAGGCATGAAGCACACAAGTGTGTGCAATAAAAAAATTGCAGTTGCCATTTCCATTTTTTAAAATCCATTATTTTCTTACTTCTTACTTGTTTATCAGGTTAACATTATTTGATGTACCTTCAATGTGAAAGTGTGTCATTTTCTATTCAGTCACAGTTGGTGATACCTGCTGTGGATTTATAACAGATTCAATGATAAAGAAAATGATCACTGTGTGATGGACTGCAACCCCTTCAGTTATGACTGAATTTCAAACAACAAAAGCTTGAAGTGCTTCTCCTTTCTGAAAAACGCTACAAAATGATTAAAATTCAATATGAGTCATCCTCTACATATGCAAACAAAAGCATAAAATAAATACGGACGTGAGGCAAGAGAAATGATTTGCAGGCTTGTGTTGTTTATGTGAGAAATGAGACATGCTCCTTTTATTTATTTAATATTTCCAATGTGATCAGTTAAACTGTGGTACCACTGCAGCATGCTGTGCACAGCTGCTGTTGTGGAAAATCCAGTCTCAGTCTTTCTGAAAGACTCAGTATGTGCACTGAAGTCTACACTGTAAAGCATATATTATGTGTTAAATGCCTCAAGATGGGGAAATAAAATGTCACATATACAATAATCTAAAAGTCTTTCCTTTGAAGATTTAACATCATAAGCAAGTTTGAAAGCAAGGATTATATCCTACAGTGCAAGCTTGTGTTCACACACACACACACACACACACACGTATATATATGTGTGTGTGTGTGTGTGTGTGTGTGTGTGCGTGTGTATGTGTATGTGTATGTGTATGTGTATGTGTATGTATACCGTGGAGAGGCCCGTTCTTCTGGTACAGGTTGCTAGGCAGCGTGTGTCTGTCCCACTCAGATGGCTTCAGCATACGTTCCTGTTTGGAGGGGGTGAGCTGCTCACTGTACTCCCAGAAGTAGCGACGCTTGCCTCTCTTCCGACTGGAGACTCCCGCTGTCAGGCCTTTAATGTCCTCCATCAGCTCCATGTCACAGCCTGGAGGAAACGAGACGGGAAAAAGGGAGGAAATCAGAGCAACAGAAAGACAGAGAAGAAGAGTTAAAGGTAAATAAAGACAGAAAGTTAATCATTTGAGAAATAAACCCCTTGTTTTTGGTCAAACATGTGAACCAGAAGCATGAAGATGACGGGTTGCTACCTGGCTCAGAGAAGGCGTCACTCATGTCGTCGTCCTTGTCGGCTTCGTAGTCTTCATCCTCTTCCTCATCCTCCTCCTCCTCATTCTCAGACAGCTCGTGCTCGCTGCCAAAACCCTCATCGTGGTCTTCATCATCTAGCTCAAGCCCATCGCCTTCCTCCTCTTCAGCCTCTTCCTCGTCCTCCTCCTCCTCCTCGTCCTCTTCCAGCTGGGAGTGGGCTCTGCCGGCCAGTCTGCTGCGGGTCAGGAACAGAGAGTAGTTGTGCTCCTCCTCCTTGCTCTTCTCCGTGCCCTCGACAACTAGAACGCCACCGCCGCCGCTAGCCCCCGCAACACTATCAGCGCTGCTAACCAGCCCAGAGGTGCTGCCCTCCAGGGCCTGACTCGCTTCCACCAGTTGAGGCACGGTGGCAGACCAGCCCACAGGTGTCTCCCTCCTCCCTGTCACCTCTGGTCTCCTCTCAAAGCTCGTCAGGCTGGCAGAGCCGCTGGCTGCTGCAACAGGAATTCCTACAAGGGTGGCACTCGCCGAAGTGCAGGCCTTCTCTTCTTGGGGCTGGGAGAGAGGCAGAGGTGGATCTGACCTCTCAAAATCCGTCTGGGAGGGCATTTCGGGCTGAGCTTTATGTACAGCACTCACACGGACTTTAGCCTTCCGCACAAAGTCAGTGCTGTGAGAAATTGGGGCTGCCATCTTGTTAACTCGCCCCTGGAGCTTGGTTTGAGCTTGGCCATGGTCCTGGGTAAGACTGAGGAGGTTCTGGGTCTTGGCCATAGTCTCAGTGCTAGAGGGGACAGGTCTGGTGGCTTTTTGGGAGCTTTCAGGAAAGTCCGGGAGAAGGTTACGAGAAGGACGGGAAGAGGATGTGGAGCTCGGGGAGGGCCGCACAGAGCCGGGGCCCTGGCCAAGGACCAGGGGTCTCTTACTGTGACAGGGAAGCTGGGACGGTTGAGGCTGAGGGGCGGGCAGGGTCAAGTCAGTAGGGGGGTAGAGTGTCTCACACACAGGCTGCGAATCCTCACTGTTGAGCTGTGCCAGCGTCGGGGTTCGACCAATTACTTCCTCATCCTGGTATGGACTAGAGAAGTCATCTAATCCAAGGAAATCCACCTCTTTGGTGCCCCAGATGTCACAGCTGGCCAGCCGTGTGTATCTGCAAAGCACAGAGACATGAAGGTCTGAATGAAGACATCAAGATACAGAGCTGTCTGCTCTTTTTGGTCTAAAAACTCAATATGAGTTCCTGTCGATGCAGGTGAATATTTTTTTTACACCCTGTTTTGTTATGCTTGTTTGAAATTTACAAAAAATGTATACTAATTCTCTTTACTTGTAAAAAGGATCTGCAAACTTTCTGTTACATAGAACAGTCAGTTCAACGCCTGGCCGCTTAGCATGTGCTAACAAAGCAGCCGCAGATAATGTCTGAAACTAAGTCATGAAACAGTCCCAACAAACTTGCACCAACACCCAAACTGCTTGACTGTCTTGTTAAACTTGTCTTATAGGCCTGTCAATCGGTGAGTTTGCGTGGCAGGCAGTCTCTTAAAATCCCTGGCAGTGAGCTCACACTCCCACAGCAGTAGTGTTATGATATACAGAGAGAGAGAGAGAAAGAGATAGAAACAGAGGTCATAAAATAAATTCTATTTTGGCATCCAGAGTTGCACTTCAGCAATATTTCTAAAGTGATAAAAAGCAGTTTTAATGAGATTACTGATGTAAGATTCTAGATTCAAATCAAGGTCTAGAAGCACGCCAAGGTTTTTATGCTTGGGGTATTTTGTGTCAGGGATTTGAAGGGCCCGTACACATGCCCTGTCTTTTGCACATTCCATTCTACTGTTGACAATGGAGACGCGTGGCAGGCGAACTCATGAGCCGTGCCGCCACCGTCACGATGCGCACTCATTCCAGATCGCCTATTTTAAGTGTGCAGCAGCCGCGACCTGAAATGAACGGTGTTCAACTTTTGGAACGCAGCAGCGTGCACCACATGCCATGTGTCCAGGAACAACCAATCGCAGTCGGCAGATATCTCTCCTTTCTTCTGTAAATATCAGGAGGACAAGTTGATTATTTTAGTGCAGGGGTAACACGAGCTATACATCACTTCCACTGACTATATTTAGGCCTATTACAAACTTATAAAAACACCTGGAAGAAGATGTGCTCTGCACTCAGAACGTCTGGAAAGAGGGCTATGATAGAGACTGGTTACGGTCGCTGAGCAACCTCAGAAACAACCTGCTTCTCCGCTCATGAATGTTGGCACAGAGTGAACCTATGAGTAACACCCACCACCCAACCTCGTGTTTCCCAGGTGGTTAAAGACGCAGCATGTGTACGGCCCCTTAGCGCAGAGTATTCCTCTCCAGACCTTTGCTCCAACGATTAAATCCTCTGTGTTGTCTTTGTTCAATTGCAGGAAATTATGTGACATCCACAAGTGATCGATACATTGAACCAGTTCATTGATGGGGCTAGAGTCACAGAGTGATAGAGATGAACAGTTAAATATCATCAGCATAGCTTTGAAAGTTAATCCCATGCTTTCTGATGATATTTCCTCATGGCAGCATAGAGATGGAACAACACAGGTCCCCGAAATGAGCCTTGAGGAACCATGTAGTGCTTGTGTAAGATGAGGAGTGGTAACCAAAAGAGATAAAACAGTCTCAGACAGAGAAGTCCTAAACCAATCTAAAACACAGCCAGAGAGGCCAACACACTTCATTAGTCTGTTCATAAGGATGCCATGATCGTCTGTATCAAAAGCAGCGCCTTAGTCCAAAAATACTAATATTAAGTTTCTTGTTTTCCATGTTCATTCTCATATGTATGTCATTGTTAAGTGAATATATTTGGACAAAACAAAACATTTGGAATTGTCACAATGAACTCTAGTAAACTCTAGTAAAATGTTTTTAGTCATTGATAACTGAAGTAACTGAGAACTTAATCAATGCTGGAAATTTTTTGCTGCGGCCCTAAATGCAAGCATATTTTCTGCACTAGTTAGAACTGCATGGTAGCTGGTGCGGGATACATTTTTTAAGCTGAAACATTTCAAGTCTGAATGACGCATCTATGCCTCAATTTATATCACCCGAAGCAAATCTGCATCTGTTTACATTTGCTTTTTTCACCTGTAGTTTTTCCTTTACATTCAGTTTAAGGTTTTTAACTTTTCCAACAAGGGTTGAAAACCTGAAGGCAGTCAAACTTGCTCATACCACAACATATAAACAGATCCAAGAAGCAAACAAAGAGCTCCAGGGTAGTACTTCATCTGGTAGTTACAGTTCTGACACCCACACAGACACTTTAATCTCTTTATGAAGCTTACCAGATGAAGAAAACGACTGTTTGATGAAACCACGGTGAAGAGCAAAGGTACCTCAGAGCTCACAGAGAGAATATGTCTTCCACTGACCCAGAAAAATGGCCCATTAGACTATGACGCTAACCCAACAGAAGCATAGGCCTATCTGGACAGTCGAGGTTGCAAAGAATGACTCACTCATTAGCCAAAAAGATACAGCACTTTCCTCTGTTCCACTTAAACATGACCTCAATCAACCCTATTAGCAGCAGCTTTTCCCAACCCTGCAGCACTAGCCAGCACGATTCCACCTTAGTTTTAATCGCTTTTAGACTTCAGAAACTGTCGTCCGCCCTCAGCTGACACTCAACATCAGAGGAGAGAGTGCATGAACTATTTTGGCAGCAAAGCTTCAGGATAGCTGCAGGACAGACGGAGCATCACCTGAGATCCCAGGAGACTGCGGCAACCAGCTGCTTTGTTGTTTACTGGCCTCTAAAACCACTCCCTGCCTTCAGGAAAACCACTACCCACTTGCAATCATCCTCCGTGTCAGACCAAGATGACCTGCCTCAACGATTAGTGGTCAGTGACGGTGTGCTCTACTGCTATAAAAACCTTTAGGCACCTGTCTTATCACATAACGTTCACAGACTGACTGCGATCCTACAGTAAAAGTCAAACATCCTGAGTTCACATCATACAGGGAATCACTGAGCACAACCTCCTCTATACCACACAGCTCTTGAGTTGATTATTAATTGATTAAAAAAAAAATAAATCCCGAGAATCGATTGATGATTTTAGCAAGCAAATATGACATAACATTTGATGGTTCAAGCTTCTTACATATGAGAATGATTTTTCTTAGTGCCAACAAAAAAAAACAGACCGTGTCTTAGTTTATTTCTCAGTAGTTTCTAACAATGTCTGTGACTCAGTTAAAAAACAGGCAAGTCTTATGGACACCAAATACAACCTCCTCTGCCAATACTATTTATAGGGTTCGACAGCAAACGGAAAGTTACAATAGTGACTTTTTAACACTTTTAATGCCACTCTGAGTGACAATTAAGACCATTTTTACAATAACTAAAACTGAAGGAAAAAACATAAACCTACATTAATTTCCTAATTAGATGAGGTTCGACAGAACTGAAAAAAAATGAACTCGTTGGCACATTTTCTTGGCAATTCTGCGTTTTCACTCTCCCTGTAGGATTTTACTGCCTTGATTCCAATTGTGCTAACATTTTGCATAAAATACGCCGAGCCTCGTATGCATTGCTTCATACAGGTTTCAGCCATGTCATGCCATGTAGTTAAATTGACAATTTCTGTTAAATTTGCCCTTGACGCCCTGGGTGTGCAGTGACAGCTAGCTAGCAGACAGTTGATCATGTGCTCTGAGTGTCAGCCGTAAACAAAATATGACTTTTACTGGTTTCACTGATCTGTGTGACATTAATACGAGAGGCATTCAGTAAATTATCTTTAAATAATAGATGTAACCAATTTTTTGAGAATTAATAATACGACATCAACAACAACAAAAAAAAACAAACTTTTTCCCATATCTTGCCATACTTTAGACTGTTGGAAGATTAATTTAGTAACAATAAAGGCTTAATTTTTATATTAATTAATTCAAGCTTCGGCACAATTAGTACTAGTAAGTGATGTTGTGCACAATCATTCATTATGTAAGTCACCTCAGGTGAGAGTGAAACAAAGTACATCATTTAATTTCCATTAAATTCATCAGTATGTTTTTTATATCTTATTTAATTTCTGCTGTTTTTAATGTGATCTAAAATAAGCCACAGCACAGAAATAAATAATCCAGTACCTGGTGAGGTCTTCCCAGTAGGAGTCCCACTGTTCGAACGCTGAGCTGCTGTAGACCGTCTCGCACTCGCCCAGACCCATGAACTGATCCGCACAGCCCTCCACCTCCTTGCCTCCGTCCCCGACCCCCACCACGCTGTCCCCACAGGGGCTCTGCCGGTGGGTTATGTCTCTGTCCTGCAGCGAGGAGGAAAACATGGCGGTGAGTCTAACAGGTGGTGGGTTAGAAGTTGGACGATAAATTATTTTAATTACTTTTTGTTGTTACA